>NW_027650114.1:115000-169291 GCF_965287045.1 Carcharhinus amblyrhynchos
GATTTGGGCCGGTGTCTGCGGGAGTTTGCGCATTCTCCCCGTGCTTGCGTGGGTTTACTCCGGGTGCTCCGGTTTCCTCCCACACCCCAAAGATGTGCTCTTAGGCTGATTGGAGGTAATAAATTGTCCCTAAATTAGTTTTCCCTCAATGTGGATTGCCATAAAACAATAGATAAGGGTCATGGGTGGAGGGGGGGACTGGTAATGTTAAAATGGCAGCGCGGGCTCGTTGGGCCGAAGGGCCTGTTTCCCGGGCTGTGTTGTTCTTTGTTGATACACCGCAGCGAGAGACTGACTCGCACAGTAACGTTTTAGGTTCGTACGTTGATGAGAAGCGAGACGTGTTGCCCTGTTGCAGGCGGGCAGGGTACAGAGCACGCTCAACCAAGCTGCAAAACCCATGTGAGATACGATTCCGCAATGGGGCTGCACTGCCTGAACAATCCTGAGTGTGATACAACAGTCAGAAGCCTGACCGCACCAGGTTTAAGTCCAACCGATTTGATACAGCAAGCAGTTTAAGGTCATCAGTCAGACTCATGACCTAAACTCATGTATACCTGCTGGAAGCAACATCAATCAATACAGATTGTTCCCTGAGAACAAAACGATCATGTTCAAGCTTTGAGCCACTTTTAAATTCCCCGATAGTTTAGGAGAACCTGTAGTTTCCCTGTTGTTTTCTCACATTGGCAAACCAGGGTCAACCTGCCAACAAGTCAGCACCAAGCTCTTGCAGTATAAGTTTCCGTGATTGTTTGAAATTTGGCATTCTTGTGTTTGTCCTGATGAGTGCAAGGTGAAAAACTTCAGCAGCACGTGTCTTTTCAGCAGGATTTAGGAATTTGCTGCAGTTCAGGGCAGTGACCTTGCACTGAGGTATAGATGCGTTCTGAGCCAGTTGTTGGGGGAGGGGTTGTGGGGGCGGGAGGCAGAGAGGTTGTCTCTCAATCAATCGTAGAATTGATACAGTGCAGAAGGAAGCCATTCAGCCCATCAAGCCTGCATCAATCACAATCCCCCCCACCAGGCCCTATTCCCATAATCCCACACATTTACCCTGCTAATCCCCCTGAAACTTTGGAGTGTGGGAGGAAACCGGAGCACCCGGCGGAAACCCACGCAGACACGGGGAGAATGTGCAATCCGCATAAACGGTGATCCGAGGCCGGAATTGAACCCTGGCGCTGCGAGGCAGCAGTGCTAACCCCTGTGCCTCGATGCAACTCTTCCACAGGACTGTGTGTATTATTTTAACTGGGTTACTCTGCATCCACGGGGAGACTACAGACTTAAACAGATGATTTGTCAGTCGGTTGACCCAGATTCTCAGCGAGTGTAACACTGGGCTCGGGCGCCCCGTGTTCAGGCGAACAAAACTCATCTCTTGCTTGTTACTTACAGCTCTTTCGAAGCCTGACCAACCTGATGACTCCGCACCGAATATCCTTCGAGTCTCCGTTGGAGCTCTCAGCGCAAGGTAGGCCGAGGCCTCCCCGTTCCCTTGAAGGTAGTCAACTTCTCAGCCTGTGTCGTTGACAATATCGGGAGGATTGAGGTTCTTCGACGCGTGCCCGATACCCGTGGCGAGGTTGGAGAGGCTCACGCCAATGAAAAATCCTCCTTCTTTCTCTTACATTATGAAGCCTGATTTGAGGGCCCAGGATACGAATCCAAAATCCCTACCACCAGAGGAACACTTGGGCTGGATTTTTACCAAGTCGGAAGGACTCCGCAGAACTTTAAATTTGTGGGTGGGACCTGCATGGACCCTGGTAGAATCAGAGAATCCCTACATTGCACAAGGAGGCCATTCGGCCCATCGAGTCTGCACTGACCACAATCCCACCCAGGCCCTGTTGCCACAACCTCGCTAAGAAATTGCCCCTTAGTGTCCAGGGATGTGTAGGTTAGAGGGATTAGTGGGTATAATATGTAGGGATGTGGGGGCTAGGGGCCTGGGTGGGATTGTGTTCGGTGCAGACTCGATGGGCCGAATGGCCTCTTTCTGCACTGTAGGGTTCTATGATTCCCACACGTTTATCCTGCTAATCCCCCGACCACTAGGGTTAATTTAGCACGACCAGTCAACCTAACCCACATATCTTTGGAGAAACCGGAGCACCCAGAGAAAACCCACGCAGACACGAGGAGAATGTGCAAACTCCACACAGACAGTGACCCGAGCCGGGAATCGAACCCGGGACCCTGGAGCTGTGAGGCAGCAGTGCTAACCACTAACCGTGTGGAAATCCTGTCTCCATTTCCAACACATCCAATTTTTGCCAGCAGGGAAACGAGGGTGTGAATCACACAGGCAATCCGAGCTCAGCAGAACCATTTGAATTTGGTGCTGAGGCCAACAGACCCCATTTGGTTGACCCAAGAGCCTAAACCCACAGTGTGGGATTCACGAACAAAGAACAAAGAAAATTACAGCACAGGAACAGGCCCTTCGGCCCTCCAAGCCTGCACCGACCATGCTGCCTGACTGAACTAAAACCCCCTATACCCTTCCGGAGACCATATCTCTCGATTCCCACCCATTCATGTATTTATCAAGATGCCTCTTAAAAGTCACTATCGTATCCACTTCCACTACCTCCCCTGGCAACAGGTTCCAGGCACCCACCACCCTCTGTGTAAAAAATTTGCCTCGTACATCTCCTTTAAACCTTGCCCCTTGCACCTTAAACCTGTGACTCCTAGTAACTGACTCTTCCACCCTGGGAAAAAGCTTCTATCTACTCTGTCCATGCCTCTCACAATCTTGTAGACTTCTATCAGGTCGCCCCTCAACCTCCATCGTTCCAGTGAGAACAAACCAAGTTTCTCCAACCTCTCCTCATAGCTAATGCCCTCCATACCCGGCAACATCCTGGTAAATCTTTTCCGTACCCTCTCCAAAGCCTCCACATCCATCTGGTAGTGTGGCAACCAGAATTGAACACTACATTCCAAGTGCGGCCTCACTAAGGTTCTATAAAGCTGCAACATGACTTGCCAATTTTTAAACTCATTGCCCCGGCCAATGAAGGCAAGCATGCCGTATGCCTTCTTGACTACCTTCTCCACCTGCATTGCCACTTTCAGTGACCTGTGTACCTGTACACCCAGATCCCTCTGCCTATCAATACTCTTAACACTTCTGCCATTTACTGTAAATTTCCCATCTGTATTAGACCTTCCAAAATGCATTACCTCACATTTGTCCAAATTAAACTTCATCTGCCATCTCTCCGCCCAAGCCTCCAACCGATCTATATCCTGCTGTATCCTCTGATGTCCCTCATCGCTATCCACAAATTCACCAACCTTTGTGTCATCTGTAAACTTACTAATCAACCCAGTTACATTTTCCTTCAAATCGTTTATACATATTACAAAAAACAAAGGTCCCAGCACTGACCCCTGAGGAACGCCACTTGTCACAGCCCTTCATTCGGAAGTGCACCCTTCCACTGCTACCCTCTATCTTCTCTGAGCCCGTTTTGTATCCATCTTGCCAGCTCACCTCTGATCCCATGTGATTTCACCTTCTGCACCAGTCTGCCATGAGGGACCTTGTCAAAGGCCTTACTGAAGTCCATGTAGACAACATCCACTGCCCCACCCTCATCACCTTTGTCACTTTCTCGAAAAACCCGATCCATAAAACCATGTTGCCTCTCACTAATACGTCCACATATTTCCAAGTGGGAATAAATCCTGTCTCAAAGAATCCTCTCCGATAATTTCTCTACCACTGTTATAAGGCTCACCAGCCTGTAATTAACTGGATTATTCTTGCTACCCATCTGAAACAACTGAACAAATGGAATATATGTAAACACACTTGAAAGACAGGTAGGGTCTGTATAACTGTTATGATTCAAAGTTTTCAAAAAAACTCCTGCTCTTTAAACTTGGAAAAAACAGGCCGTTGCTGTTAGTGAGAATTTAAACAACTGGACTGCTTTGATTGACAGGCCGTCTGGTGTAGGTTTTAAAAATGATCATCTATTTATGCAGCTTCCCTAGAGTTCCTTGTTAGCATTTTCCAAGGATGATTATTATGCCATTATGAATGCTTGGCTGAGTTTTGAAAACTACAATGATCTCAGTGGGGTTGAGGATCTGAGTTCATAGCTTATCTGACCAATTAAAGAGATTATTCAAGGGTTAACTGGTCTTGATATGGGGTCTGAATAGAAGTTCTGCTTTTACAAGGGATTGAACATTTGGGAAGATTTAAAAAGATTTGAATGGGTCTCATGAATCAGAATCTTTTCATGATTAAGTGTGTAGGAGTGAGAGGGATTAAATTGTTGGGAGCGTTTTTTTTTTCATCTTCACATGGCTGCTGAGCTCTGCCCATGAAGGTTTGAAAAATGACAATCTTTTTGTGCAGTTTCAGTGGAATTCTTTGTTAGTATTTCCCAAGGATTATTATTAACAATGGGTGAGTGATTATGAAGATGGCATACGGGTGACATAAGTTTGCAAGGAGAGGCCACGGGCTTATGAGGGGGTGTGGGGTTAGCTGGGGGCGTAGGTTGACGGGGGACATAGAGCTGTGAGCGGGTGAGGATTAGGGGGCGTAAGATCTGCTGAAAGATCCTGCCTGCCCACAGACAGCAACCATACTATGGGAGGGGCGGCGTACTAATTCGGACTAATTGGCTTGTTAATGAGCTCAGATTTCCTTTGATTATTTATTTCGAAATGGTGAGCGGGTTGCTGGTTTTGGTGCCTGCTCACCCACCAGGTTATGGGGGTGAGATCGGGTGGGTGGCAAGTGTTTGGACCAGGCACCCACCCTATTTCAAATGCCCCCCCCTGACTGAGAACAAAGCCGGTGGGTGAGGCCACCCAGCACTTACAGGGAGAGTCTCCAGAGGTTTCGAAATGCCCGAACCTCGAGTGAAAAACCCACAAAGTGCGGACTCCCTGCGTGCTAAGCAGTGACCACAGGGCAGCACGGTGGCACACGGTGGGTTAGCACTGCTGCCTCTCAGCGCCAGGGACCCGGGTTCGATTCCCGGCTCGGGGGGGGGGGGGGGGGGGGTGGGGGGGGGTCACAGTCTGCGCAGAGTCTGCGCATTCTCCCTGTGTCTACCTGGGATTCCTCCGGGTGCTCCTCTCTTCGTCTGAAAGAGGTGCTGGTTAGGTGCTAAATCCTCCCTCCAGCGTACCCGAACGGGTGCTGGAGTGCGACGGCTAGGGGGGGGGATGCTCACACTAATTTCATTGCAGCGTTAATGTCAGCCTACTTGGGACCCCAATAAATGGACTTCAACGCAAAACGCTTGAGCAAATTCACAAAGTGCAGACTCCCTGCGTGCTAAGTAATGATACGACCAGTGATAATTTGGCTGTGTTTTAGTGTCCTATTGAACGATTGTTATCTTTTGATGAACCCATTTACTCAATCTCATCGTGTTGACTTACAGGCAAGCAGATGATCGAGACATACTTTGACTTCCGTCTGTATAGACTCTGGAAATCCAGGCAGCACTCAAAGCTGCTGGACTACGACGACATCTTGTGATGCGGAGGAAAGCTCAGAACCGGAAGAATCAAACTTGCCGCCGCTCTTATTGAGGACAACCTCTTCTCCAAGCTGGAGCAATCGGAGGGTCTCCGAAGGGATTGAGAGAGGAGGCGGAAGACCCTCTCTGTTGTACCTTGTCCGGAAGGGGAAAGATTTGACGGAGGCCGTGGAAAGGGTGGCGGAGAGAGGCTCGAGGGCCTTTTGTCTCTTTGAGCAGAAGGAGCAGGGGAATCGAATGGTTTCTTTCTGCGGGACGCCACCGACCCCAGGTCGAGACAGGAGAAGGGTTTTTTTTGTCATCCTGAAAGGACAGGACCGCGTAGGTCAGCTATTGGAGTCCTGACAAAACTAGAATGTGCCAAACCAGATTCTAATGGTGGAAACCTCTAAATTATCCATGGGCCGAACCTGAAACATCTGGAGGAGCCCATGAGATGTTCTGGAGGACCTTGATCCGAAGGCAGGTTTCATGAAGATTGGTTTTATTAATGAATATCGGTACATTGGATTTTTAATTGAATAGTGCTAATTATAGGATTTATTTGGTAAGAGTGTCTCAGTAGTTAGGAGGATATTTCATCTATTTGAGAGTATACTGTAGTGGATTCCATTAACGCTGCCTTCAGTTTGCCACTCAGACTGTGTCAACAATCATGAAAGGACCCCAATTTCTTTGTTCGCAATGTTCAAAGGTTAATTCCCTAGGCGGAAACATCAAAGGGTACCTTTCTGTGGCGAAGGAACCTCGTAGTTGATGAACTGCAGTTCTAATATTCTTGTGTCTAACAGGAGTAGTGGCAACACCTTTTTTTTCTGTGCGGGTTTTATTGAACTTTAAGCCAAAGTGGCGGAAGGTCTGGCTTAATGACCAGGAGAAAAGTGACTCTGAAACACTGAATGAGAGTAATTGAGGAGCTGGGTGCACTCTAGTTGGACACCAGCAACACTGGAGACACCATGGCCACCTTTGTTGATTCAGCTGAACTGGAGATAGATCTGTTGCACTGGCAAAGGTGAATGGCTCACTTTTATTGATAGACACACACGCAGATTGTGTTTAAAGATTATTTATATTCCATAATAGTGTCATGGAAAATAGCATTCTTAAGATGACCGCTTGGCGTCATCATGGAGACCTTTCGTTGCTCCGATATAGGTTAGGTTGTCTAGGTTAGAAGCTGCACTTTTATTAAGATATTACAGTAGTCCAGGACCTTTCAGTGAAGAATATTTCAGCATGTGTTACAGTGTAGTCGACACCATTTGAAAGGGGGGAAAAACTCAACCTCATTTTTCGTCACTTACCTTTCGGGCAGTTCCTTTAATTCTCCTGAAGGTACGTCAGCCGGTTTTTCAACAGTAAGGCTTCATTCTCTATTTCTGCAAAAAATATTCCCGACTAATTTCTCGCCAAACTGTGAGGTTTGTGTCCCTGCTTGTTGGGAGATGTTACACTCTTCAATTTAACCACCCGGGGTCCAAATAGTCCGAGAGTAATGAGCACCAAGCGGTTCCTGAGTCACCGTTTTCTCGGTGTGATATTGTGGTGTAAGCTCGAAGTGATTGTGTTGAGCCATCTTTTTGGCTATTTTAACGGAGAGTTTGTTCCTTTAACAATCAATCATTTCAGATAGACATTTACGGGCTCGGTATAATCCCTCGGGGAAATCCATGCTGTGTGACTGAACGTTAATACATCAACACAAGATTCCCAAGATAGTTATTGACATGGAAAACCATTCTGCTCCTCTTACTTAACCCTTCCAGCAGCACCCAATCACGCCCAATTTCAGTGTCTGTTTGATTGACTCATTTCTGTGGAAGGCCCATTCCAAGCGTTGACCTCTCTGTGTCACAAAGAATTACCGGTCTTGAGGGTCTGAATTTCCTCACTATCCCCCGCTCCGTTTCGATATAAAGATTGTGGGTGCCTGAGAGAAATGGCACCAAGGCTGGTGAAGCTGTCTCTCTGGATTTTGGCCTGGATTCTCCACCGGAATTTAAACGGAAAGCCCGGAGACAATCCCCACTCCCGGGAACACAGGCCGGACACTGTTACGGCCGCTCAGGATTTTCCCATTCCCGCTGCGGCGAAGGGAGATTCGGCTGGGCTCCAGGCTCTCCAACTTGGCTGCGGAGGGAGGGTGACGTGAACGGCCGATAGGATCGCGCCCTCGCTCTTTTAGTATTTACCTTGTATCTACTTCCAGCGACCTGCCCTCCGTTTGCGGTTTAACTCCCGGTCAGCTTGCAAATTTTAACTCGTTCATCTCCCTCGGCCACCACTCCCAGGCGTCACTGATAATACCACCACCACCACCCGGATAGGGGCAGTCCGGTTATGAGAAGTCCGTGGGCCCAAATTTTACAGCTGTCCCAGTCGGGGCGATCGACAGGACAGTCCAGTGACCGCAGTGGGACTGGAAGATCCCACCCCCCAGCCAATGGGTGGGCTGCCTCTGCGGAACACACGGGTGTGTGGGGGGGTGGAAATCAAGGCCCATAATCTTTAAAATTAATAACTTTTTTTCCCATCTGTTTGTACGCGACAAGATTTATCGATGGTTTTCAGCACTGTTGAAGCGGTTCGCCTTATACCCGTCCCTACCAATGTGGGTGCCATAAACGTAGACATGGGTCAAGGGCAGAAGAGGAAAACTGCAATGTTGAGATGGCAGCACGGGCTCGTTGGGCCGAAGGGCCTGTTTCCCGTGCTGCGTTGCTCCTTGTTCTTTGTACCCCCTTCCAAAAGTGGCAACCTTACCCGACAGCAAGGGATAATGTTAAGCATTTTAAGGTGGTGACCCTGGATTCTCTCGTTGAATCCCACATGGGCAGAAGTCTCACCACACCGGGTTAAAGTCCAACAGGTTTATTTGGTAGCAAACGCCACTAGCTTTCGGAGCGCTGTTCCTTTGTCAGCAGCTCTCCGAAAGCTAGTGGCTTTTGCTTACCAAATAAACCTGTTGGACTTTAACCTGGTGTGGTGAGACTTCTTACTGTGTTTACCCCCCAGTCCAACGCTGGCATCTCCACATCCCGTGGCCTACTCAGCATCGAGGCCTCATGCGGCTGCCAAACTAATAGCTTAAATTCGGTGCTGAGGCAATGGCCTGAAGATTGATTGAGACCTACAACTAACCTGTCAAGTTTGAGTTCGCCTCTTTTGGAAAGATTGGGAGCTTGATTTATTTAACTTAATCACTAATATTGCATCAATTCCCATGTAGGTCTGGTGCAGGAGAGTAGATGAGTATAACCGTACTGGTTAAATGAAGGTGTAAGCCATCACGGCCCATCTAAACCCAGGGAAGACAGGCCTCAGTAACAGGAAGAGTGGTGTTATTCAGAAAGTTTTATGTTTGGTTAGAGGAAAGGCAGCTGTTACGGCAAACCTCACAACACTAGACCATCAGATTGTGCCCAGAAAGACGATAACATAAGAACATAAGAAATAGGAGCAGGAGTAGGCCATCTAGCCCTTCGAGCCTGCCCCGCCATTCAATAAGATCATGGCTGATCTGAAGTGGATCAGTTCCACTTTCCCGCTTTCTCCCCATAACCCTTAATCCCCTTGCCTACCAAAAACCTATCTACCCGCGTCTTAAATATATTTAGCGAGGCAGCCTCCACCACTTCAATGGGCAGAGAATTCCAGAGATATGGGCAGAGAATTCCAGAGTTGATGGGGGATAGCGGGTCAGTGGGTGATATTATTTCGATTGTATTTTACAAAATCCCGGCCAGACCTCGATGTGAATCCTCCCAGGCGAAACCCCAAGTGTGGCTTGAGGACTTTGACAGATCGATGGGATGGATTTTCTTTTATTAAACTAAATTGGCAAGAACAGGAAGCCCTCCAGAAGATGCATTTGTGTTTGAGCAGAGGGCTGCTTTAATGAGCGGTGTGTGTGTTGTTTATAAGCCTCTCACCATTGGGTTGCCCAATTATAAAGCTGACGTATCTCACAGCCGCTAAGAATTCCTGTGGGGTGTGTTGTATAATTCGATGAATTTGACCACCGTTTGAGGAGATAAGCACTGACCAGAGGCTTACGGAAGAGAGAAGTGGAGCCAATTTGTAAATGATTTAATGGGCAGTAAGGTGGAGATGGGACTCAGTGTTAGAACTCACGGAACACCTCGTTCATTTCGCGACCCAAGATATGAAGGAGCGTGAAGGATCTAAAGAGATGAATCCTGCGCGTCTTGGCTCCTCAACGGGATGTGAGAAATTCCCTAGGATGAAGCTTTGCTTTTCCGCTGGGTGCCAGTGTGTGTTCGATGCACGGTGGCTCTCACAGCTCAAGTACAATCCCCGTCCCCCCCCCACTGCAGCGCAGACTGTCCTCTCCAGTGACAGCTGCTAACCATTTCTGTCCTGCTGCTCACTGAGTGATGCTCATTTACTAATGTGGCACCGTGGGTTCATACTGCTGCCTCACAGCGCCAGGGTTCGACTCCAGCCTCTCTGTGTCCGGAGTTGGCACATTCTCCCCGTGTCTGCGTGGGTTTCCTCCGGGTGCTCCGGTTACCTCCCGCGGTCAAAGACGTGTGGGTTAGGTGGATTGGCCGTGCTAAATTGACCCTTAGCATCAGGGGGATTAGCTAGGGTAAATATATGGGGTTACGGGAATAGGGCCCGGGTGGGATTGTTGTCGGTACAGGTTCGATGGGCCAAATGGCCTCCGCCTGTACTGTAGGGAATTCTCTCATCCTATGCCCACTGGTAGCAAACGGATCTCTCTCGCATCTGATGGTTTCTCAACCAATTCTAAAGGTACTGTGGGCAATGAAACCTTTCCAATTCATTATTGCTGTTAGTGCACCCTTATTATTTAACCGTATTTCCTGTTCTTTTCCCACACTTTTGTCTGTTCCCACAGCTAGTAATTCCCGGAACAGATCACCGGGGACTTATAGCCTAAGGGGCAGCGCTCCATATCAAGCATGGCTGACCAGGACACTCTGTCATTCTCACCGCCAGCCATTTACAGGCTGATACTCAACCTGTCTGACCCTGTTATGAACACACCTCCTTTGACCGTCGAGTCCTGGGATGGAGCTCGGACCTGGAGCTCAGAGGCTACGCGCTGCGCCACGTTTTAAGTTTGTTGGCGACAGTGAAATATCACTGCAGTTGTAACTACCTTCACCGCTGCCTGTGTCAGTGATTCCAGTTCAAGGTTCTTTCCAAAGGGACAGCGCAGTCTTGGATTGCTACAGTCTTCGCTGCTGCTATTTACCATTCAGGTCAAAAATGCCCCGTCAAACTCCCTCCACCACATTACCAGCAACCCTCCCGACTGAGCAACCCCCATCTCCCATCTTCTCCCCTCTCCTCAAACGCTCTCCTATCAGATGGGCCCCGTACGCACCCACATCATTGCCATTCCACCGTGTGGAAGTCCTGGATTAACATTAGCCCCTGCAGAAACTCTCCCACGTCGGTTGGGCCCCAGTAAGATGAGACTGTTTATGTTACGATGTGGGAAAGTAGAACGTAGAACCCGACAGGCCCTTCGGCCCATCGAGTCTGCACCGAACACAATCCCACCCAGGCCCTATCCCCATATCCCTACACATTTACCCGCTAATCCCTCTAACCTACACATCCCTGGACACTAAGGGGCAATTTTAGCATGGCCAATCAACCTAACCCGCACATCTTTGGACTGTGGGAGGAAACCCATGCAGACACGAGGAGAATGCGCAAACTCCACACAGACGGTGACCCGAGCCGGGAATCGAACCGGGGTCCCTGGAGCTGTGAAGCAGCAGTGCTAACCCACTGTGCTACCGGGCCACCCAAGTAAGAGTCTCATGTCTTCATATCTGGTCACATACACTGTATTTGGGTGAAGGCGGCAAGAGGGAACAATGAGATAGATCTTTGCCTCCGCACCCCACCCCGGTCTGTTTGTCACACTGTTTCGCTCAGCCCTCAGGTCACACATAACTTTATTAATAATGTTCAATTGATAGAACCGTTCCCAGGCAATGGGAGTGTTGACTATTGAAGAGAAAATGGAATGATTTCTGATATGGCGATGTATTAGTGAGTTTGATTACAGTGCAAGCATCGGGCTTTATAATCTGACTGGGCTGCAAAATTCAAAATTATTCAATCAGCCGATAGCAAAACAAAACATGAAACTTCTGCCCTTTGCCCCGTCCAAGACCAGGAAGTTAACAAGAACCTGAGTTTCCGCCCAGCAAGTGGAACCTGGTGTGATACAAGCCCAGGCATTGAGACCAGGACCATAAATAACAAGAAAAACCATTTCATCTCCCCAGTACATCGCAAAGCGCCTTCCAGCCAAATATCTTGAAGACGAGTCTCTACCGTAATGTGGGAAAAGTGGCAGTCAGTTTGGGCACAGCAAGCTCCCATGAGCTGCACTGAAACATATGACCATCCGTTTGAGGTGTTGGTTGAGGGTGAATTGTGATCGGGAACTCCCTGTTCTTCTTTACATAATGTCATTGGGATCTTTTACTTCCTCCTGATAGGGTCTCTCAGGGTTTACCCCCTCGTCTGAAAGTAGCACCACCAACAGTCCAGCACTCCCTCTGAACAGCCTCAATAAAAGTTTATTTATTAGTGTCACAAGTAGGCCTACATTAACACTGCAATGAAGTTACTGTGAACGCCGGAATTTGTGCGGATACGCTGAGGGAGAATTTAGCACGGCCACTACACCCCTAACCTGTATCTCTCTAGGTGCAGGAGGGGAGTGGGAGGAAACCGGAGCAGCTGGAGGAAACCCAGGCGGACATGGGGAGAACGTGCACAGACAGTGACCCAAGCCGGGAATCGAACCTGGGTCCCTGACGCTGTGAGGCAGCAGTGCTAACCCTGCGTTGCCCCAATGAGGTTTCTGCAGACTCTGCACAGTCACCCAAGCCGGGAATCGAACCTGGGTCCCTGATGCTGTGAGGCAGCAGTGCTAACCCTGCGTTGCCCCAATTAGGTTTCTGAAATGTGACTTGAATCCACAGATTGAGAGATGAGAGTGTTAGCCAGTGAGTCACGACTGAGAAACAATCCCACTGAACACTCTGCAGTGCTGAAGAGGTGACTCATCCTGGGCTGTGTCTCTGTTAGTTTCAGTATCTGGTTGAAAGCTTGTTTGGAATATTAACAATCCCCGTGCCCCAGGCTCCTGCCGTCCCGCGCTCTGTTCATTTTACCCTCCATATCTCCCTGGCCACGTCGCTCAGAGTGGGTGGCAAAAGTTGAAAGTTCAAAATGTCAGCAGAGTGGCACTGCCCGTGTGGCAGGGATGGCGATATTAGCACTGGCACACATTGGCAGCTAGGAGTAATGATCAGCCAGATTATAATACAATATAAATGCCGAAAACCACCTCAATACAAATAAAAACACAAGGAATTTAGAGTCAACTTGCAGAATCATTCATTTGATGTGATCATATTGACAAACTTGCTGTGGTCTGTTTAAAATCCCTTCCCTTCAACTTTGGCTAAATGGTCACCCCGCCCATTAACTTACCCTTATCCCCAGTGCTGTCAGAGAGGGCAGCTGTTGGCACTGTAGCATAAGAACATAAGAAATAGGAGCAGGAGTAGGCCATCTAGCCCTTCGAGCCTGCCCCGCCATTCAATAAGATCATGGGTGATCTGAAGTGGATCAGTTCCACTTTCCCGCTTTCTCCCCATAACCCTTAATTCCCTTGTCTATCAGAAACCTATCTACCCGTGACTTAAATATATTCAGCGAGGTAGCCTCCACCACTTCAACGGGCAGAGAATTCCAGAGATTCACCACCCTTTGAGTGAAGAAGTTCCTCCTCAACTCCGTTCTAAGCTGACCCCCCTTATTTTGAGGCTGTGCCCTCTAGTCCTGCTATCCTTTCTGAGCGGGAAGAATCTCTCTACCTCTACCCTATCTATCCCCTTCATTATTTTATATGTCTCTATAAGATCTCCCCTCAGCCTTCTAAACTCCAACGAGTACAGACCCAGTCTATTCAGTCTCTGCCAGCGTTGTTGGCACTGTAGTGTTACTGGCACTGTAGTGTTACTGGCACTGTAGTGTACTTGCACTGTAGTGTTACTGGCACTGTAGTGTACTTGCATTGTAGTGTTACTGGCACTGTAGTGTACTTGCACTGTAGTGTTACTGGCACTGTAGTGTTACTGGCACTGTAGTGTACTTGCATTGTAGTGTTAACTGGCACTGTAGTGTACTTGCATTGTAGTGTTACTGGCACTGTAGTGTACTTGCACTGTAGTGTTACTGGCACTGTAGTGTACTTGCATTGTAGTGTTACTGGCACTGTAGACTTGTTGCTGCTTTTGAATCATTGGGGTCTGCACAAGGATCCCACCCTCTGCTGGCCCCATACAGGCTGGTTGAGGCTGGCAGGGTTCGGTGCCCATTGAAGTGCATGTAAAATAATTCTCTGGACAAGTTACAGTGCCAAAGTGTGAGGCGGTGTAACTAAGTTTGGGTTATTGCTTAGCAAGTGTCGGATTCTCAGTGCATTTAAAATCTACTCCCAGTCTCTGTACCACACAGCACACAGGAGGCTGTACATCTCCCTCAGGCTAACAGGCTGAATGTGCCAGAGTCACGGGTCAGAGGCTAACTAATGTTTCGAATGGCAGTTGACATTAGCCTCAATACATTAGTGAACTCCCCTCTGCCCCAAATCTTTTATTTTCCCTGTTTCTGAAACCCTCTTTTTCCTCTCCCGGGTTAGTTTTCAGTCTGACCTCAGTCCTGCTGGTCTCTGCACTCACTGGACGCTTTTGCTGAAATACAATGACTTCACGTAAGTTGGTTGCAGAGGTGGCTGGTTCTGTGTCAGAACTAAATCGCGCCGTTAAAATACTTACTAAAAGGGTCCACAGCTGTGCAAGTTAGGTGGATTGGCCATGCTAAATGGCCCCTTAGTGTTGGGGGGATAAGCAGGGTAAATACGTGGGGTTACAGGGAGAGGGCTTGGGCGGAACTATTGTCAGTACTGACCCGATGGGCTGAATGGCACCCTTCTGACCTGTAGGGATGCTGAAACTCCAGCAGGATGCCATCTCTCAGACACTCTGAGACTCCTCGCGATCACACGCCGTGCCTTGGAATCATGAGTTAAGACTAAATCGCACCCCGCCCCCCCCCCCCCCCCCAAAGCATCTGGGATCCTTCCCATTGAAATAAACCTCCACGTGGGCGCTACACTAATGCAACAACGCATACATTCAGCGAATCATAAACTGCAGTGGGGAACGTACAGGGCAAGTGGACAGGAAGTATTTTGAAAGGTCTGTCCGTACACAGCCCCTGTTGTTGCTTTGAGCGCTAACAGTCGAGAGGTTACAAGGCAGGTCATTGGGAAAAGCAGCTTTTTAGCAGAAGATCAGCCCCGTTTAATCTCCGCTCTCTACACAGACAACAGCTCAGCTCCAAGATGCTGCTTTCTGACATAGCTTTGGACTGATTGCGGTTAGAGTCCAGCACTTAGGGACACAGTCAGTGACGTTTCTCGCTATTTCAATTCTGTTGAGTAGTTAAATCCGGGCAGAAGTGTTTGCAATGCTAAGGATTCTGAGATTTGGAAATTTGGTGCACTCTAACCCAGGAGATTGAGGTGTAACAGCAAATGCAACGAGTTTGGACTCTGTGGGACTACAGTTACTGTAGATTAATGTGATACAGCACTGGGTCAGGTAACGCCAAAGATGGCACACTGGTCTTTCCAAAAGTTTATTATTTGGCAGCGCCTTGGCTAAGTGTTTGAAACTTGGTATGAGACTGATTCGGAGAGTTTGATGGTTGACTTTGGACTGGTTTACAGTTGGTGCCGCTCTGCAGTTTTTAATATTTGGGTTGGTAGGAATTTGATACTTGACTCAATGCTGGTTAGCAGAGTTTATTGGTGTAGTGCTAGTCAGCAGAGTTTATTGGTGTAGTGCTAGTCAGCAGGGTTTATTGGTGTAGTGCTGGTTAGCAGAGATTATCGGTATAGTGCTGGTTGGCAGAGATTATTAGTGTAGTGCTGGTTAGCAGAGATTATTAGTGTAGCGCTGGTTAGCAGGGTTTATCGGTGTAGTGCTGGTTAGCAGGGTTTATTAGTGTGATACTGGTTAAGATGGTTTGATTGGTGTGGATACTATTTGATATTTGGCATGGATATTTGGTGGTTTGATATTTGACATGGTGCTGATTAGGACAATTTGACCCAATCTGCCATTAATCCTTCTGACCTACATAATACGACTGAGCTTGTTTTAGATTTGCCTTTGTATAGTTTACTCAAAGCACAGACTTTTTTCTATTTTATCTCCGTGAAATAACTGTGTTGAACACTTGGAGCAATAAAGTCAGAGTGCAGTGTTGGCGTTAACGAGAGATGGCTCCCTCGCTCCATTTACACTGGTTCTTCTCGCATTAGTCTCTTCATTAAGAGGGGAAGGAGGCTAACCTGGTTGGCCGGGAGGAGTATAACTGGTGGCACAACTGGGTGGCTGTTGGTTGGCTGAACCCTCTTTCAAATCCTAGTCTAGGTTGTGTTGGGTTTTTTTCAACTCTTGCTCCCACAGGCTCAGGAGTGGGGAGGACATTCTGACTCTTGGGGAGGCAAACAGCCAACAAAGCAGATTATCCCTCTGAATTGGTGCCAAGACGTTGGCCAAACTCTACAGTAGATTCACTTTGTAGCAAACATTTCCCTGCTTCAGCTCCTTCCTTGTTAATGCTAATTGTGTCTTAGCACCTCAGCGTAGGATCACGGATTCTGTTCTATTCTGACAATTCCACTTTCAACGTCCCAGTGTTAAATTAAGAATCTGCTGGTGACCATGAAACCGTTGTCAATTGTCGGAAAAACCCATCTGGTTTCACCAATGTCCTTTTAGGGAAGGAAATCTGCCGTCCTTACCTGGTCTGGCCTACGTGTGACTCCAGAGCCACCTGTGGTCCAATGTGGTTGACTGCCCTCTGAAATGGGCACTCAACTCAAGGGCAACTAGGGGAAGACAATAAAATGCTGGCACTGCCAGTGATGCCCGTATCCCGTAAGTGAATAAAAAAATTTGCCTTTTCTTGCCTCAGTGTCATTGTTCCGGGTTGCTCTCTAGTGTTAGCTTGCTCTGTGCTGCTGTTAAATGACCCAATTCAGCCCACCTTGTTGGCCAACGAGGGGCATACACGCAGTGGGTCGTGCGAGGGCTGCTCTTGGATGTTTTGAGAGTTGCCTAGTGCTTCACGTCGTTAGTGTACGCTTAAACTGGACCAACTGACGGGCAACACGACAGCTCAGTGACTATCACTGTTTGCTGTGCAGATACATGGATTTGGGCCGGTGTCTGCGGGAGTTTGCACATTCTCCCCGTGCTTGCGTGGGGTTTTCTCCGGGTGCTCCGGTTTCCTCCCACACCCCAAAGATGTGCTCTTAGGCTGATTGGTGTAACAAATTGTCCCTAAATTAGTCTCCCCTCAATCTGGTCTCCAATGTGGAGTGCCATAAGCGTAGACAAGGGTCATGGGTGGAAGAGGGAACTCACAATGTTAAAATGGGTGGCGTGGGCTCGTTGGGCCAAAGGGCCTGTTTCCCGCGCTGTGTTGTTCTTTGTTCTCCCAATCCAATCTTTTCCTCGGTTTCAAGAAAACAATTTCTCTCCCCCACCCCTCGTTTTTCTACCCATCACCCCATTCATATGGTCCCCCCACCTCGCCCATTTCCCAGCTTCTTAGCAAGTACACTTATTCTCTCCCTTCTTCAACTGCACCCCCCTCCTGTCCTCCTTTCACTCTCTATGTCAGTTAGTTGATTTTTGGCCCAGTTCTGGTTGACGCAGACGGTGTTATTTCTCTGCTCCATAGTTCCGTGGTTGAACAAAAGTCCATCACTGTATGGAGCAGACTTGTGGGGGGACTGACCGATGTGTGTCCCTGTCTGGAGAAATGATGCCAAACAGGCGTCCCACTATTATCGCTAGCCTATTAATCCAGAAACTCAGCTAATGTTCTGGGGACCCGGGTTCGAATCCCGCCACGACAGATGGTGGAATTTGAATTCAATGAAAAAAAATCTGGAATTAAGAATCATGAGCATGAAACCATTGTCGGAAAAACCCATCTGGTTTCTCTGGTTTAGGGAAGGAAATCTGCCGTCCTTAGCTGGTCTGGCCTGCATGTGACTCCAGAGTCACAGAGATGTGGTTTACCCTCAACTGCCCTCCAAGGGCAACTAGAGATGGGCAATAAGTGCTGGCCCAGCCAACGAAGCCCACGTCCCACGAATGAATAAAGCATGAACCTCATCCCGGCTTCTCACCACCCATCAGGAATGTTCCCGTCAAACCCAGAGCGAGAGTTGAGTGACCATCCCCTCCCCCTTGTATAGCCTAGTCTTCCAAAACAGTCACAACCTGTGCCATTCTTACACAATTGGCCTTAATAAAAGAAAGCGTGGTCGAATAGAGAGGCCCTTTCGCTGAGAGCCGAACACTGCAGATGCTGGCAATCTGAAACAGAGACGGAGAACGCTGGAGACACTCAGCAGGTCCAGCACAGACAGAGAGAGAAGTTTCGGGTCTGTGGCCTTTTCACCCTTTTGCAGGGTGCGTGTGTTATGGAGCACTGAGTCACCAATGCAGCCTGGCCAGACCCAGGCCTGGGGACGCCGTCTCTTTCCGTTGTGTTTTACCCACCGCCCTCTGAGTAATATGTAAATGTACAGACCCTGTGGAGCTCTGCACTTTCTGTATTCTGTACCATTTGAATAACCTTAATCGTTTTACAGTTTCGAGATGTTATTTAATAAACTGTTTTGAGAGAAAAGAAAAGAGATGTATAGTTGTGCTGTGTTTTATTTACTGCTCGTGTGGGAGGGCTAGGGAACGGTGGAGCTGGGAGCAACTCAGTGAGTTAGAGCTTGACCCCCTCCTGCCCATGACAAGGGCATCCCAGGAGCTTCGAAACATCCTAAAGACATCAGAGAATCCTACAGAAAAACACACACCTTCTCTCACTCCACTTATCATCATAGATCAGACTCACAGAAGAGGAAGAACGCAGGAAAATTCCACGGGTAATTAGCGCCCAGTAAGATCCCACAGTCACGTCACGACGGTGCAGAGGGACCTCGGGGTCCTTGTGCATGAGTCGCAAAAACCCAGCTTGCAGGTGCAGCAGGTGGTCAGGAAGGTGAATGGGATGCTGGCCTTCATAGCGAGGGGGATTGAATATAAAAGTAGGGAGGTCTTGCTGCGGCTGTATAGGGCATTGGTGAGGCCGCAGCTGGAGTACTGTGTGCAGTTTTGGGTGCCGCACCTGCGCAAGGATATTTTGGCCCTGGAGGGAGTGCAGAGGAGGTTTACTAGGCTGATACCGGAGTTGAGGGGGTTGAGCTATGAGGAGAGGCTGAATAAACTAGGCTTGTACTCGTTAGAGTTTAGAAGAATGAGGGGAGATCTCATTGAGACGTATAAGATGATGAATGGGATGGATAGGATAGAGGTGGAGAGACTCTTCCCGCTCAAAAAAGACAGTAGGACTAGGGGGCACAGCCTCAAGATAAGGGGGGGGGCGTTTTAGAACGGAGTTGAGGAGGAACTTCTTCACTCAAAGGGTGGTGAATCTCTGGAATTCTCTGCCCGTTGAAGTGGTGGAGGCTGCCTCGCTAAATATTTTTAAGACGCGGGTTGATGGGTTTTTGATAAGTGAGGGGATTAAGGGTTATGGGGAGAGGGCGGGAAAGTGGAACTGAGCCACGACAGATCAGCCATGATCTTATTGAATGGCGGGGCAGGCTCGAAGGGCTAGATGGCCTACTCCTGCTCCTATTTCTTATGTTCTTATGTTCTTATGTCAATAGAAAGGTGGGTTCAATGTGAAATGTTAGTTTGGGAGGCTACCCCAATCCCCGAATAATGCCGTTTTTACCCAGTTTAATATCTCACCCAAAGGACCCAACAGAAAGTGAGAATATGCATTTTTATGTTTGTGTGGAGTTCGCACATTCTCCCCGTGTCTGCATGGGTTTCCTCCCACACTCCAAAGATGTGCAGGTTAGGTTGAGTGGCCGTGCTAAATTAGTGTCAGGGGATTAACAGGGTAAATAAGTGCGGTGACGGGAATAGGGCCTGGGTGGGATTGTGCTCAGTGTAGACAAAATGGGCCGAATGGCCTCATTCTGCACTGTAGGCATTCTATCCTATAGCACCTTTTTATGGCCTCAGGACATCCCAAAAAAAGCCAGTGAAATATTTTGAAATGTAGTCAGTATTGTACTGTTGGAAACACAGCTGCCAATTCCTTTTGACTGGATGTGAGTATCGCCAGTCGGCCAGCATTTATTCCCTGTCTCAAATCGCCCCTGAGAAGGTGGTGTGTGAGCCGCCTTCTTGAACTGCTGCAGCCCACGTGGTGTAGGTGCACCCTCAGTGCTGTTAGGGAGGCGGTTCCAGGATTTGGACTAAGCCACAGTGACGGAATGACGGATGTATTTCCACGTCAGGATGGTGAGTGAGTGAGACCGGACTGGTGGTGTCCCCATCTGTCTGCTGCCTTTGTCCAAGCTGGTAAAGATCACAGACCTGAAAGCAATGTCAACCTTAGTGAGTTGCAGCTCACGGATGGTACACACTGCTGCTACTGTGTGCAGTCAAGGAGGGGGTGGATGTTCGGTTTGATGGAAGGGGTGCCAACAAGCGGGGCTGCTTTGTCCTGGATGGTGTTGAGCTTCTCGAGTTGGATCTGCATCCATCCAGGCAAGTGGGGAGTATTCCGTCACACTCCTGACTTGTGCCTTGTGGACGGGCTTTGGGGAGCCAAGGGATAAAGAACAAAGAACAACACTGCACAGGAAACAGGTCCATCGAGCCCGCGCCGCCATTTTAACATCATGCCCTCCTCTACCCATGACCTTTGTCTATGCCTATTGGGGAAGATTGAGGGGAGACTAATTTAGAGACAACTTGTTAACACCAATCAGCCTAAGAGCCCGTTTTTTTGGGGTGTGGGAGGAAACCGGAGCACCCGGAGAAAACCCACGCAGACATGGGGAGAATGTGCAAACTCCCACAGACACCGGCCCAAATCCATGTATCTGCACAGCAAACAGTGATAGTCACTGAGCTGTCGTTTTGCCCGTCAGATGGTCTAGTTTAAGCGCACACTAACAAAGAACAAAATCAGCCTGGGAAACAGGCCCTTCGGCCCAACAAGCCCGCGCTGCCATCTTAACACCACCAGTCCCCCTCTCTCCACCCATGACCCCCGTCTAATGTTTTATGGCCATCCAGATTGAGGGAAACGGATTTAGGGACAATTTATTCCTGCCAATCAGCCTAACAGCACAATCTTTGGGCGTGAAACACTAGGCAACTCTCGAAGCAACATCCAAAGAACAACACAGCACAGGAAACAGGCCCTTTGGCCCGACAAGCCCGCGCCGCCCGTTCTAACACTCAGTGAGTGCCTCATCCCAATCCTGCTTCTGCCTACGACTGTTATAGAACCCTACAGTGCAGAAAGAGGCCCGTCGGCCCACCCGAGAGCAGCCCTCGCACGACCCACCGCGTGTATGCCCCTTGTTGGACAACAAGACGGATCCTATCACCTGTGAAGCAAAAGAATCAATAAAAAAGGATGAGTTACGCCTCATCTCTCACTTGTTCTTGTAGCCACAGTACTTACGTGGCTGGCCCAGTTCAGTTTCTGGTCAATGGTAATGCCATTGAACGTCAAGGGGAGTTTTAGGCTCTGCTTTGCTGCAGATGGTCATTGGCCGCTTGTGTTGTGCAAACATTAATTGCCACTTATCATCCATCACAAGCCCGAAAGTATCCCAAGTCTTGTAGAATAAAT
Organism: Carcharhinus amblyrhynchos; assembly: GCF_965287045.1. NCBI lineage: Eukaryota > Metazoa > Chordata > Chondrichthyes > Carcharhiniformes > Carcharhinidae > Carcharhinus > Carcharhinus amblyrhynchos. The sequence goes on from NW_027650114.1 coordinate 136,372, forward strand.
GTGGTTATGGGGACCAAACACCCTTATGATAGAGGCAAAGTCATGGATGATGCAGCTGAAGGTGTTTGGGCCTGGGATACATCATCAAACCCCTGGAGTGACATCTTTGCACACGTCCACTTCCACCGAGAAGGACAAGGGCAGCAGATACATGGCAACCACACCACCTACAAGTTTCTCTCCAAGTCACTCACCGTCCCGACTTGGAAATATATCGTGGTCAGTAGGTCAAAATCCTGGAATTCCCACTGGGGGGGTCAACCCACAGCCCATGGACTGCAGCGATTCAAGAAGGCAGCTTGCCACCGCCTTCTCAAGGGCAACTAGGGATGGGCAATAAATGCTGGGCCTATCCAGCGACGCCCAAGTCCCACGAATAAATAAAAAGAAACTCTGTCAGCAGGCTGAGAACTCACATCAAAATCCTTCTCAAACCAGCAGATTGGTCACACTGGGTACCCGCTTCTGAGGGGGGGTGCACGGTGGCACAGTGGTTAGCACTGCAGCCTCACAGTGCCAGGGACTTGGGTTCAATTCCCAGCTCAGGTGACTGTATGGAGTCTGCACATTCTCCCCGTGTCTGCAAGGGTTTCCTCTGGGTGCTCCGGTTTCCCCCCACAGTTCAAAGATGTGTGGGTTAGGTTGATAATTGTATCAATAAAAGCAGGTTGAGTGGATAAAATAGATTCCCAACAGTGCAGGAAGAGACCATTCAGCTTATTGAATCTGCACCCACTCTCCCCAGCTAGCTCCCCCAGCCTATCCCCGTAACCCTGCACATTTACCAGGGTTATTCCACCTAACCCACACATTTTTGGACTGTGAGGGGAAATTAGAGCACCTGGAGGAAACCCACACAGACATGGGGAGAATGTGCAGACTTCACACAGACAGTGACCCAAGCTAGGAAGTGAACCCAGATCTCTGGCGCTGTGAGGCAGCGGTGTTAACCACTGTACCACCGTGGCACCCTAGATGGCCAGCTGTGTTTTTTTCAGATGGCCTCATTATAAATGCCTGGCTGAGCTTCAAGCATGGTTAATGGGACACCACTCTCTGATCTCTGTTTACACAGTTTGCAGGGTAAGGGTAGCTCAGCAGGGTCATTCCATTCTGCTGGATAGCTGGGAGGGATGGCGGGGGGGAGGGGGGACCAGGAACTGAAATGCCCATAAAACCCAATCCAGAGAGTCAATGTACTTGTGGCTTTATACTGTCTCTCTTATTCATTCACACACTATCACAAACATAGACTGGGGGGAAACCAGCTGTGGGAAATGGGCTCATAGTGAATCTACACTCTGCTTTACATAATGAATGATTATGTATTTCGTTCTGAGTAAGTTCTTATAAAGGTGTCATCTGGGAAGGAGCAGCTGAGTCCCAGAGACTCTGTTTTGTGCCTTGGCAGAACATTCAACAGCACAGACCACAATACTTAGATTTAAGCAGCAGCTTCACTGTAATAAAATGCCCCAGAGTGTTTTACAGGAAAGCACGACTCGGCACCAACTCACACATATGAAGGTGATAGATTTCACAGGACATCTTAAAGGAGGAAAGCGTGTGAAAGAGGCAGAGATGTTTAGGGAGGGATTTCCAGAACTTAGGGCCCAGGCAATTGAAGGTCCCATGGACACGAATGGTGCAGCAACTTAATACTGAGGCCAGAATTGAATAAGTGAAGGTGGGCGGCACAGTGGTAGAGTGGTTAGCACTGCTGCCTCGCAGCGCCAGGGTCAAGGGTTCGATTCCAACCTCAGGTCACTGTCTGTGTGGAGTTTGCACATTCTCCCCGTGTCTGCGTGGGTTTCCTCCCACACTCCAAAGATGTGCGGATTAGGTGGACTGGCCGTGCTAAAATTGCCCCTTAGTGTGAAGGGGAACAGTAGGGTAAATACGTGGGGTTACGTGGATAGGGATTGTTGTCGGTGCAGATTCAATGAACTGAATGGACTCCTTCCGCACTACAGGGATTCTATGACTCTAAGCTGTTTAGGAGGGTTCTGGGGCTGAAGGGGGTCATGGAGATGGGGAGGGCGAGTCCCTGGGGGGGGCACGTGAAAATGATAACGATGAGAATCTCAGAATTGAGCTGGTTAACCGGGAGCCAGTGTGAGTCAGTGAGTACAAGGGGGGGATGGCCGAGTGGGACTTGAGCAAGTTACATTCACGCCACACAAGTGTGAGGCTATGATCACCCCCAACAAGAGAGAATCCAACATTCAATGGCATCACCATCGCTGAAACCACCCCCCCACAACTGTCAACATCGTGGGAGTTACTACTGACCAGAAACTGAACTGGACTAGCCATAAAAATACTGTGGCTATAATCTGCTGGGAGTCCTGCAGTGACCTCCTGTCTCCCCAAAGCCTGCCCACCATCTACGAGGCACAAGGCAGGGGTGTGGTAGGAGCGCCCGACACTTAGCTGGATGAGTGCTGCTCCATCAAAACTCAGCAGGTTCCACAGCTGAATGTTCTAGTTGAAGATCAAGAGCCTCAGGACATTCCTGGGAATTAATAGATTCTTATCAGTCATCCAACAGATTTTAAGGCTCACCTTGTCACTTACATTGGAACTATTGGAGATCTTCCATCACAGTCTGTATAGCCTGTTGTATGTCTATTGATGTCTCCTTTTTACATCCACAGGTGATTGGATCCGTCTTGTTGTCCAACGAGGGGCATACACGCGGTGGGTCGTGTGAGGGCTGCTCTTGGATGTTGCTCCAAGAGTTGCCTAGTGCTTCATGCCGTTAGTGTACACTTAAACTGGACCAACTGACGGGCGACACCACAGCTCAGTGACTGTCTGCTGTGCAGTTACAGGGACCCGGGTTGGATCTCCGGCTTGGGTGTGGGAGTTTGCGCATTCTCCCCGTGCTTGCATGGGTTTTCTCCGGGTGCTCCAGTTTCCTCCCACACCCCAAAAACCTGCTCTGTAGGCTGATTGGAGTCAATAAATTGTCCCTGAATCGGATCTCCCTTAATCTGGCGCACATGTAATCCCCTAAATTTCCACCCCCCCTTTATTGTGGAGTTCCACCGGAGGTGGACAAAAACGTCGATGAGCGACGAAAGACTGGAATGAGGCACTCACTGAGTGTTAAAATGGGCGGCGTGGGCTTGTCGGGCCGAAGGGCCTGTTTCCTGTGCTGTTCTTTGACACCATCCAGGGCAAAGTACCCACTTTATTGGCACCCCCATCTGCCAGCTCCAAAACCCACTCCATCACCCCCACTAACGCACAGTGGCGGCAGTGTGTACCCACCTACAAGGTGCAGTGCAGTGATTCGCCAAAGTTCCTTCGAAAGCACCTTCCAAATTTGCAACCTATCTGGAAGCACAAGGCCAGCAGACATATGGGAACACCACCACCCAGAGGCTCCCCACCACCCCCCACTCCGTCCCCCACCACCCCCCCCCCCACCCTCCCCCCACCCCCCCCACCCCAGGCCACACACCATCCTGACTTGGAAATATAGCCCCCCCACTGTTCCTTCACTGGCGCAGGATCAAAATCCTGGGACGTCCTTCCTAACAGCACTGTGGGTGTACCTACACCACAGGGACTGGAGTGGCTCAAGAAGGCAGCCCCCCACCCTCCCTCCAGTAACAATGCTGGTTTGGCCAGCGACACCCCTACCCGATGAAGCAATTTTTAAAAATGTGAGGGGGTGCAGGCAACAGAGCTCTGGATGTCCTCGAGTTTGTGGACAATGGAACGTGGGGGAGGCGATGGCCTTAGTGGTATTAGCACTAGACCATTAACCCGGAAATTCAGCTAACGTTCTGGCAACCTGGGTTCGAATCCCGCAGGGGCAGATGGTGGAATTTGAATTCAAATAAAAAATTATCTGGAATTAAGAATCTAATGATGGCCCTGAAACTATTATCGATTGTGGGAAAAACCCAACTGGTTCATTAATGTCCTTTGGAATCATAGAACCCAGAAAGAGGCCCTTTGGCCCATCGAGTCTGCACCAACCACAATCCTATCCCCATGTCTCTACATATTATACCCACTAATCCTTCTAACCTCCGCATCCCAGGACACTAAAAGGCAATTTTAGCACGGCCAATCAACCTAACCCACACATCTTTGGACTGTGGGAGGAAACCGGAGCATCCAGAGGAAACCCACACAGACACGAGGAGAATGTGCAAACTCCACACAGACAGTGACCCGAGCCGGGAATCGAACCCAGGACCCTGGAGCTGTGAAGCAGCAGTGCTAACCCACTGTGCCGCCTTTAGGGAAGGAAATCTGCTGTTCTTACCCTGGTCTGGCCTACCTGTGACTCCAAAGCCACAGCAATGTGGTTGACTCTCAACTGCCCTCCAAGGGCAACTAGGGATGGGCAATAAATGCTGGCCCAGCTGGCAACGCCCATATCCCATGAATGAATAAAAGAAAGTGGGAAGTTGTTAGGATTGTATAGAGGTAACAAAGGCATGGATAAGGATTTCAGTAGTGGGTAAGCTCAGGCAGGGTGGAGTCGGGTAATGCCTGAGGTAGTCTTGTGGATACATAGTGGGAAGCTCATTGTGTGGTCAAATGTGACACCAAGTTTGTATTCAGCCTGGTTCAACAATGGATTCTGTTGGTAGATCATAGAACCCTACAGTGTAGAAAGAGGCCCTTCGGCCCATCGAGTCTGCACCGAACACAATCCCACCCAGGCCTTACCCCCATATCCCACCCCCAAATCCCTCTAACCTACGCATCCCTGGACACTAAGGGGCAATTTTTTAGCATGGCCAATCAACCTAACCCGCACATCTTTGGACTGTGGGTGGAAACCGGAGCACCCAGAGGAAACCCACGTAGACACGAAGAGAATGTGCAAACTCCACACAGACAGTGACCCGAGCCGGGAATCGAACCCAGGACCCTGGAGCTGTGAAGCAGCAGTGCTAACCCACTGTGCTACCGTACTGCCCACTAGGAATGCCCTGGCGTTTGTCTCTCCATCTCTCTATTTCTCATCGTCCCTCCCACTCCAATTTCCAGTCTGTTCCCTCTGTATGCTTCTGCTCTCTTTCACCGTCTCCTCTCCGTCTTTCTAATTCTCTCACTTTCCTTTCCTCTTCTCTCTCTCTCTTCTCTCAGCTTTCTTCTCTCCGTCTCACACTGACTGCTGATCCAGCAGCAAACCCTGGACTCTGGCGAGAGGCCAGAATATGATGGTGACCCTCCGCGTGTGTCCTCGTTCAGCACACTGAGACATTATTAGTTAGTGACGGGGTTGGGGGCCTCTATCAGGTTAGCTGTTGAGAAGGCGGGTTTGGCAGCAGGTAAACAGTCGGACACCACTCGGTTACAGTCGTTGTAATTACAGCAGGTCAGACTCAGTGAGAAAAACACGGTGCCCACTCGTACTCTAAGCTGGAAACCTCAGCAGAGAGGCAACAAACCAGAATCACTGCTTCCTCAAACAGAGCTGCACAGTAAAGGGTTAACACCAGGAATATATTTGCTGATGAAATAATAAGAGGCTCCTTCAGGGAGTTGGTGCACCCTCACTGGGCTGAATAGCCACGTTCTGCATTGGTGGCACAGTGGTTAGCTCTGCTGCCTCACAGCGCCAGGGATCCGGGTTCAATCCCGGCCTTGGGTGACTATGTGAAGGTTGCATGTTCCCCTGGTGTCTGCGTGGATTTCCTCCGGGGGCTCCGGTTTACCCCCCCAACGGCCCAAAAGACGTGTAGGTGGATTGGCCATGGTAAGTGTGTGGGACTACAGGATAGGGCGGGGAAGAGGGCCTGGGTACGATACTCTGTCAGAGGGTCGGTGCAGATTTGGTGGGCCGAATGGCCTCTTCTGCAGTGTAGGGATTCGGTGACTCTGGTGCTCGGATGCGGATAAGGAAACGTTTATTGCAAGGCCTACAGCAGCCCAGGAGAAGAACACTCACAGCAGACAGAAACAAGAGAGAGGAGTGTCCTCACCCTCTGAACGGGGTCAGGGAGATTGACCAAGGCACCTCAGGCAGCAACCCTGTGATGAGGGAGACTCTCTGGGGGGGGGGGGGGGGGAGGTGTGGGAGGATGTAAATATGACGGGAGTAAAGACTTTTGGGGGAGGTGGAAGTGATTCGTATCAGAAGCAGAAACGACCCTGATTTCGTAACGATGTCAGATCAGATAACTGGGTACTGAGGACGAGAAGTTCCAGCCTCGTGTCACATTCCAGCTGGAGGCAGGAAGATAAGGAACGACAGCCCTGAGCAGGCGGACTTTGGGACAATACCCAGGGCAGATTCCCCGATCTCACCCACAACAGAGCACTAAATTCTCCATCCTCGCTGGCAGAGGTGCCGGGGTGTGAGCGGCTGGAGAATTCGGACCTCGGTGTAGGCCCACACCGCCTGCTGGAACAGGGTGTCCCTATCCATCGCGTGGGCATTATTTCTGAAAGTTTATGCTTCATGTTTTTATGGGGTTGGAAAATTTGTATAAAACTATAACAGCGAGGCCTGGTCTCCCAGGTATTTGGTGCTCCTGGGTAGGGTCGGAAACCTTGGCTGGAATTTTCCAGCTGTTTACACCGCCGGGATTTTCCAGTCCCGTCGCTGGCGCGCCCCCTGCCGCGGGTTTTACAGCAGCGAGGGGGGGGCAAACGGCGAGACCAGAAGATCGCGTCAATGGCGGGTCAACTCCCCCCACCGTGAAATACGCAGCAGGTTGCCTGGTAAATCCCACCCCTTGTGTTTGACGTATTGGGTTGGATGTGACGTCACCCTCAGGTCTAGTAGTCTCCCTCTGGCTGGCTGAGAGTGTACACTGTAAGAAGTCTGACCACACCAGGTTTAGGAATGAACATCGCTCGACAATCACCAGGCAAGACTGTTCCCTTCCTGTTGGCGAACACTTCAGTGGTCACGGGCCTCTGATCTTCGGGTAAGCATTCTCCAAGACGGCCTTCACGACACACGACAGCGCAGAGTCGCTGAACAGAGACTGATAGCCAAGTTCCGCACACATGAGGACGGTCTCAACAGGGATCTTGGGTTCATGTCGCACTATCTGTAACCCCCGTGACTTGCCTGGGTTTGCAAAACCTCACTTACTGTACTGTCTGGAGACAATACACATCTCTTTAACCTGTGATCAGTGCTCCTTCCACTCACATTGTCGGCCACTTTAAGACTTGAACAGCAGGTTAGGTGTAAAGATTCGCATTCTAATCAGTAATCTGTAAACTGTCTGTGCTGTTATATGCTCTGTCTGAGGCCAGAACTCTCCATTCGCCTGACGAAGGGAGAAACCCCGAAAGCTTGTGAGTTTACTATCAAATAAATTGGTTGGACTTAAACCTGGTGTCTTCAGACTTTTTACTGTTTACCCCAGTCCAACGCTGGCATCTCCACATCATGACTGAGAGTGACCAGGACTCATAGAAACTCAAAAAATGCACAAGGAGGCCATTTGGCCCATCGAGTCTGCACTGACAACAGTCCCCCCAGGCCCTATCTCCATAACCCCACATATTTACCCCGCTAATCCCTCTAACCTAGGCATCCCAAGACACTAGGGAGCAATTCAGCAGAGCCAATGCACCTAACCCACACATCTTTGGACTGTGGGAGGAAACCGGAGCACCCGGGGGAAACCCACGCAGACACGGGGAGAATGTGCAGGCTCCGCACAGACAGTGACCTGAGCTGGGAATCGAACCCAGGTCCCTGGAGCTGTGAGGCAGCGGTGCTAACCACTGTGCTGCCCATGTCTCCCTCTCCCAGTCACCATCCCGCAGGTTTGACTAGAACAATCCTCCGGATGGTGAGGGTTGGGGGGGGCGCCATTGGTGGGCAAGGTGGGAATGAGCTGTGACCTGTGCCAAGAGCTGGGTATGAATTAGGGCTACTGGCACCCCAGGCGGTCTCAACCCATCAGTTGGCTTTTGGGGGTGGAGGAGTGGGGAAAGAGTGGGAAAAAATTCACAAGAAGGAAATGAAGCAGTGTTTTCGGAAGGCTTTGAAACAGATGGCAACGTGCATCACCGCTCAGACTGTACAATCTCTCGTCTCAAAGTTAGCCCACCAGAGGCACAAGGCTGCTTTGCTTTATGTAAGAAATTCTCCGTCCAAATAGTTACTCTGGGAAATTACGGGAAAGTAAATGGCAGCAGATTGGGAAGGCAAACAAATTGGTTTTAAATTGGTCCAATTCGAAGCGGAGAGATTTTAAACCCTACTCATTATCCACCATCCAAGACATTTGCCATGGCAACGCAGGCTCGCCCGAGGCTGGTGTCTCACTCTAAGGTCAGTGCAGTAAGCCTCCCGACAAAAGGGGCTCGGGGGAGTCAGCTTTCACTCACTCAGTAATCATCGCGGCTGCCCTGATACATCAAACCAGCTCGCACCATTTCATAACCTCACTGGCTGCGAAGGATAGCCAGGGTCGCTGGGAGCTGGAGGACTTAGAGAACCAGCCAGGATCAAATCCAAAACAAGTGTCCAGGAAAATGAATAATTATTTTACACAGAAGGATCTGAATGGGTGGAGGGAACTGGAATGGGACTGAGTGCAGCAGGAATCCTGATCTGCCTGTAGCCCCGAGGCGGCACAGTGGGTTAGCACGGCTGCCTCACAGCGCCAGGGACCCGGGTTCGATTCCCGGCTCGGGTCACTGTCTGTGTGAAGTTAGTACCTTCTCCCTGTGTCTGCCTGGGTTTCCTCGGGGTGCTCCGGTTTCCTCCCGCACTCCAAAGATGTGCAGGTTGGGTGGATTGGCCGCGCTAAATTGCCCCTTAGTGTAAGGGGTACGAGTTAGGGTAAATGCGTGAGGTTATGGGGCTAGGGCCTGGGTGGGATTGTGGTTGGTGCAGACTTGATGGGCTGAATGGCCTCCTTTTGCACTGTAGGGATTCTATGATTCCATGGGTGCCGCAGGGATTATGTGAACTAACCTCCCTTCTGATCTGTCTGCCTCACAGCACCAGGGACCCGGGTTCGATTCCTGGCTTGGGTCAATGCCCGTGTGGAGTTTTCACATTCTCTCTGCATCGGTTTCCTCTGGGTGCCGCAGGTTAGGTGGATTGGCCATGCTAAATTGCCCCTTAGTGTCTCACGATGTGTAGGTTAGGGGGATTAACGGGGAAAATATGTGGGGTTACCGGGATAGGGCAGAGTGTGGGCCTGGGTGGGATGCTCTGTCGGAGAGTAGGTCCAGACGTGGTGGGCTGAAAGGCATCCTTCTGCATGGTTGGGATTCTCTAATTCTTTGAAACATCGATGTACACCATCCCCTGCTGTCCAGCTGCTCTTGCCTCGTTCCATTCTTATCTGTGTAATCATGGACGGAGCATCGCTCGCAATGGCTTTTGTACTCACTTCCTAAACCATGCTTTATATTATTGTCTACTGTAATCATTGTGGATGATCTATCGAGTGGGAAAACACCAGCATTGGGTTTTGAAGATTCCCACAGCATTGACACGGTGGCAGATATTTTGACACGGGGTCAGAAGGTTGCGAGATTAGCAGCACTCACCCTGCAACGTCAGAACAAGGAACAACACAGCACAGGAATCAGGCCCTTCGGCCCGACAAGCCCACACTGCCCATTTTAACACTCAGTGAGTGCCTCATTCCAATCATTCCATCATTGGGATCAAGCGTTGAACTGAGATCCCGTCTGTCCCCACTTATGGAAATGAAGAATCCCAGAGAAGGAGAAGTGTTCCCCCGATACCCTGTTCAAGATTCATCCAGGATCCATACAGTGACCAGAGGAACTTTCAATTATTCATTTGTGGGACATGGGCGTCGCTGGCTGGCCAGCGTTTATTGCCCATCCCTAGTTGCCCTTGAGAAGGTGGTGGTGAGCTGCCTTCTTGATATTAGCTGGGGCTTTAATATCATGGCACAGATGTGAGCTCTTGTTCCAGGAGGGCACTCCTGTGTTTAAGCATAGACTACCTGGCACATGGGGCAAATCAGCAAACAAAATGTGACCAGCCTTAGTGATCGATATAACCGAGTCTTACCATGGCCATTTCAGAGGGCAGTTGAGAGTCAACCACATTGCTCTGGCTCTGAAGTCACATGTAGGCCAGACCGGGTCAGGACAGCAGATTTCCTTCCCTTAGCGAACCAGATGAGTTTTTCCGACCATGGTTTTGTGGTCATCAGTAGATTCTTAATTCCAGATATTTTTCTTGAATTCAAATTCCACCATCTACCAGGTGGCGGGATTCGAACCCCAGAACATTAGCCAAGTTTCAGGATTAATAGTTTAGTGATAATACCACTGGCCATCGCCTCCTTTAGAACATAAGAAATAGGAGCAGGAGTAGGCCATCTAGCCCTTCGAGTCTGCCCCGCCATTCAATAAGATCATGGCTGATCTGAAGTGGATCAGTTCCACTTTCCTGCTTTCTCCCTTAATTCCCTTGTCTATCAGAAACCTATCTACCCGTGACTTAAATATATTCAGCGAGGTAGCCTCCACCACTTCAACGGGCAGAGAATTCCAGAGATTCACCACCCTTTGAGTGAAGAAGTTCCTCCTCAACTCCGATCTAAACTGCGCCCCCCCTTATCTTGAGGCTGTGTCCTCTAGTCCTGCTATCCTTTCTAAGCGGGAAGAATCTCTCTACCTCTACCCTATCCATCCCCTTCATTATCTTATACGTTCTTACAAGACCTGAAAGCCAAGACTGATGGCTCTTTACCAGCTCCAAATGTTTCATTTTAAAATGCAATAATCTCCCAGGGTTTGATGGAATTACAGAGACAACATTACACAAATTGTAACACAAAGACACGAGAGCCTTTAAGCAAGGCTGAACTCAGTCTCTTTGCATCGACAGGGCATTCAGGATTAGAATGGATTGGATTCACTTGGTCTTTCATCATTCCAGTCCCAATATCTCCCCAGGGGCCAGCTGCGCGTCATCCACAGGCTCAGCTGGAGTTATTATTGCAAAGCTGCTGAAACTAATGATCTCTGGGTTGTCCTCCTAACTTAACATTGTAAAGAGCAAGAAGGCATTATATTAGCTTAGGCTTTAATATCATTGCACAGATGTGAGCACTCATTCTGGGAGTTTAAGCAACGTTTGAGGGTCGTTGTATCAGTATAGATTGCCTGGGATAAATCAGCAAACAAAGTGTGAGCAGCCCAGCTCATAAAGTCAGTCGCAGCTGGAGTACTGTGCGCAGTTTTGGTCGCCGCACTTGCGTAAGGATATTTTGGCTTTGGAGGGAGTGCAGAGGAGGTTCACTAGGCTGATACCGGAGATGAGGGGGTTAGACTATGAAGAGAGGCTAAATAGACTGGGTCTGTACTCGTTGGAGTTTAGAAGGATGAGGGGGGATCTTATAGAGACGTATAAGATAATGAAGGGGACGGATAGGGTAGAGGTAGAGAGATTCTTCCCGCTTAGAAAGGATAGCAGGACTAGAGGGCACAGCCTCAAATAAGGGGGGTGCAGTTTAGATCGGAGTTGAGGAGGAACTTCTTCACTCAAAGGGTGGTGAATCTCTGGAATTCTCTGCCCGTTGAAGTGGTGGAGGCTGCCTCGCTAAATATATTTAAGTCACGGGTAGATAGGTTTTTGATAGACAAGGGAATTAAGGGTTATGGGGAGAAAGCGGGAAAGTGGAACTGATCCACTTCAGATCAGCCGTGATCTTATTGAATGGCGGGGCAGGCTCAAAGGGCTAGATGGCCTACTCCTGCTCCTATTTCTTATGTTCTTATAGTTCCTGCAATGTTCAATGGTTCAGTAGCTCTGAGTTTGATTATGTGAATCTGGTAACTGATCTTTGCTCACGGTGCTGGATTGCTTCAGCCTGGGTGTTGATTCAGAGCAAAGCAAACAGGGAGCTAGAAGCATGAGGCGGCAGACATTTTAAAGCTTTGTGTAAAACACTGTAAGTAACATTCCTGCACACTTAGAACCTACTGTCATCACTACATTGCTTTGAGACAAATCAAATATACAAAATATACAAACGATTCTGTGTCCACCTGTCTCATGAATACATCCACCCATTGGCGGAAAGATATATTAGGCAACTATAACTCGCTGCCCCATAGTGCAGTGGAGTCTGAATCAGTAAATGGTTTCAAGAAGGAGATAGGTATATTTCTGATTTAAAAAAACGGATCAAAGGAACATGGGGAACAGGTGGAGAAGTGGGTTTGAGACCAGGGAGCGATCAGCCATGATCTGATTGAATGGCGGAGCATGTTCGAAGAGCTGTATTTGCCAACCTCTGCTCCTAATTCCTCTGTTCCCAACTATCTTTATAAGACCCTTGTCACTCCCTACTTGGAGTACTGTGCGCAGTTCTGGTCACCTCACTACAGGAAGGATGTGGAAGCTATTGTGATGGTGCAGAGGAGATTTACAAGGATGTTGCCTGGATTGGGAGGCATGCCTTATGAGGGTAGGTTGAGGGAGCTCGGTCTCTTTTCCCTGGAGAGACGAAGGATGAGAGGCGACCTGATAGAGGTTTATAAGATGTTGAGAGGAATAGATAGGGTGGATTCTCGGAGGCTATTTCCCAGGGCTGAAATGGTCGCTACGAGAGGACACAGGTTTAAGGTGCTGGGGAGTCGGTACAGAGGAGATGTCAGGGGTAAGTTTTTCACTCAGAGGGTGGTGAGTGAGTGGAATCGGCTGCCGTGAGTGGTGGTGGAGGCAAACTGGCTGGGGTCTTTTAAGAGACTTCTGGATGAGTACACGGGATTTAATGGGATTGAGGGTTATAGATAGGCCTGGTAGGTAGGGATATGATTGGCACAACTTGTGGGCCGAAGGGCCTGTTTGTGCTGTAGTGATCTATGTTCTACCTGCAGTCAGAGAATGAGGAGGGGTAACTTCCCGATATAGGGATAACTCCACAGCTCACCCAGACACATTACTGAACTCCAGTCCATGCAACTCGGGACTTGAAGTCTCACATTTCAGGGGGATTCCTGCCATCAGCTTCCCCTCTAAGGAGAGTTTCATACGTCCTGTTTGAGAAGAGATTCCCAGTGCCAGATCTCTTGGAAGGAGGCGAGGAACAATTGAATGTTTGATCCCCACTCTATCCTGTTCCCAGCCTGAGTCACTTCAGGCAAGTGGGAGCTGGACAGAGGGATCCTGCCTCCCACTGGGTGTGGAGGTGTAGGGAGTGAAGTGAGTCTGTATTAAGGGTGTTATGGGGTCCAGCGATTGGGGCGGACAATGTCGCCTTCCTCCAAACTCCAGTAGGCTCACCGAGTCATTCCAGCCAGGTATAACCACCCCAAAGTTGATTTTCAATCTCTGGACTGCTGTTCCACATCTAAAACGTGGATAAATATCATTTGAAAATTGAGAGTTGAGGGATCACGAAATGCAACTCAGTGGTACAAAGAACAAAGAACAAAAACAGCCCGGGAAACAGGCCCTTTGGCCCAACGAGCCCGCGCCCCCATTTTAACATTACCAGCCCCCCCTCCACCCATGACCCTTATCTATGTTTATGGCAATCCACATTGAGGGAAACTAATTTAGGGACAATTTATTACCTCCAATCAGCCTAATAGCACATCTTTGGGGTGTGGGAGGAAACCGGAGCACCCGGAGAAAACCCACGCAAGCACGGGGAGAATGCGCAAACTCCCACGGTGGGTGGGCTTGTAATTTGCATTACAATTCACCCTGCAGCAGGCGACGGTGCAGAGGGACCTCGGGGTCCTTGTGCATGAGTTGCAAAAACCCAGCTTGCAGGTGCAGCAGGTGGTCAGGAAGGCGAATGGGGTGCTGGCCTTCATAGCGAGGGGGATTGAATATAAAAGTAGGGAGGTCTTGCTGCGGCTGTATAGGGCATTGGTGAGGCCGCAGCTGGAGTACTGTGTGCAGTTTTGGGCGCCGCACCTGCGCAAGGATATTTTGGCCTTGGAGGGAGTGCAGAGGAGGTTTACTAGGCTGATACTGGAGTTGAGGGGATTGAGCTATGAGGAGAGGCTGAATAAACTAGGCTTGTACTCGTTAGAGTTTAGAAGAATGAGGGGAGATCTCATTGAGACGTATAAGATGATGAATGGAATGGATAGGATAGAGGTGGAGAGACTCTTCCCGCTCAAAAAAGACAGTAGGACTAGGGGGCACAGCCTCAAGATAAAGGGGGGGCGGTTTAGAACGGAGTTGAGGAGGAACTTCTTCACTCAAAGGGTGGTGAATCTCTGGAATTCTCTGCCCGTTGAAGTGGTGGAGGCTGCCTCGCTAAATATTTTTAAGAAGCGGGTTGATGGGTTTTTGATAAGAGAGGGGATTAAGGGTTATGGGGAGAGGGCGGGAAAGTGGAACTGAGCCACAACAGATCAGTCATGATCTTATTGAATGGTGGGGCAGGCTCGAAGGGCTAGATGGCCTACTCCTGCTCCTATTTCTTATGTTCTTATGTTCTTATATAGTCTGTTAACTTCTGAAAAGTCATTTGAACTCCCAGCGACCACGTAAAGCTTTGACCAAGGGTCATCCAGACTCCAAGCGTTGGCTCTGTTCCCTCCCCACAGACGCTGTCAGACCTGCTGAGATTTTCCAGCATTTTCTGATCTTGTTTCAGATTCCAGCCCCCGCAGTAATTCGCTTTACGTTAGTCTTTGACTCACTGCCACTTCTCTTTTAGGAATGCCTCCCCTGAGGAAGTACTGCGCCTCTCCGCTCTGACGAAGGGTCATCCGGACTTGAAACTGTTCCCTCCCCGTAGATGCCGTCAGACCTGCTGAGGTTTTCCAGCGTTTTCTATTTTTGTACCATATAAAGGAATGGCACGACAAGATTTCGAGCCTTTTACTGTAACAAACTAACTAAAAGCAACATCAACCAAACATCATTTAGTCGGCCGCTAGTACTTTAAACTGCAGAAATCATAACCCCCCCTCCCCACCTTTTAATTGTTTAACAAGACTGAAACCTCCCCGTCACTCTTTTATTTCACCGCGGTTGTCCACAGAATTGTAGCTTTTTTACAGAAACCAGTACCCCCAGCTTCCAACAGGGTCACTTCTCAGTTATAATGTCAAAAGCGACTTTCAAAAGGCGCTTCTCTCACTTTTCAGGGACGTTCCATACTCTAACAATTCTTCACCACCCCTGTCCGCCCCCTCCCACCCCGCAGGCCCCAACTCCTTCAGCCCCCAACTCCACCCCCCGCCCCCCCACCTTCCCCTGGCACCCAACTCCCCCAGCCCCCTTCGTTCTTGGCCCTCAACTCCACCACACCTCCCTGCTCCCCCCACCGGCTCCGAATACCCCTCTCCTGGTCCTCAACTCCCCAGCCCCGTCAGGACAAATTTTCCGGATTCCTTAGAAGGCAACTCTCCACCTGAGACCAACATCCCTCCTGCATTCTGCCCGGTTGTCTGCAGCAAGACCACCCTTTCCTCTCTACTGACCACACTGGCTGTAGTCCTTTGCCTCTCCGCAACTTCTCTCTCGCTCTCATTTTCTGTCTGAAACCTCGGAGACAGAGGCCAGTATTTTACTACCTCGCCCGCCCACGGGAATCAGAGCGGGTGAGGGACAGGCCATGGAAAGGATTTTATGGTGTTCGTAGAATCATAGAACCCTACAGTGCAGAAAGAGGCCTTTTGGCCCATCGAGTCTGCACCTAGCACAATCCCACCCAGGCCCTACCCCCATATCCCTACATATTATACCCACTAATCCCTCTAACCTACACATCCCTGGACACTAAGGGGCAATTTCTTGGCATGGATGGCCAATCACCCTAACCCGCACATCTTTGGACTGTGGGAGGAAACCGGAGCACCCGGAGGAAACCCACACAGACATGAGGAGAATGTGCAAACTCAACACAGACAGTGACCCGAGCCGGGAATCAAACCCAGGACCCTGGAGCTGTGAAGCAGCAGTGCTAACCCACTGTGCCACCCGTGTTGGGACAAGTGAGGTTATTAAATCCCACCCAGAATGTCGACCCACAGTCAGCTGTGGATCTGTGAGGAATCTCAGTGGAGTGAGTCAGGACTGAGGGGTCTCGAGTGTCCGTCTACCTGGAGCAGGAAGTGTTGCCTTCTTTTCAGCCCCAGCGGCACACTCAGTCTCTCCAACTGTGTCCAGCTGTTCCTGCCTGTTTCAGGAATGAACACTCTGCACTTTGTAATTATTGACTCGGACCCTCGCCCTCCCCCCCCCCTCCTTGACCCCATGGTGACCGAGCCACCTTGAGTGTGTTAATGTTGGGGTTATACTGCAATACACTACATGCCTTCAGCTGGGAATGAAGGGTTGCTAATGGGGAAAGATGAGAGACTCATTGCGAGAGTTTAGAAACCAGTTCACACTCGGAGTCGGGGGCTGGATGGGACAAATTTACTCTATAATCTTGGAAAGAAACCCAACTTAAGAAAAAGCCTGACTTCAGATTCAGTGTGGAGTCTGCACGTTCTCCCCGTGTCGACGTGGGTTTCATCCGGATGTTCCAGTTTCCTCCCACAATCCGAAAGACGTGCTGGTTAGGGGGCATTGGCCATGCTAAATTCTCCCTCAGTGTACCCGAACAGGCACCGGAGTGTGGCATCCAGGGGATTTCCACAGTAACTTCATTGCAGTGTTAATGTAAGCCTACTTGGGACACTGATAAATAAACTTCCGATTCAAGATCTCCCAATTATATGATTAAAGAAATTAACAACCTGTTGCTGGGCAGAAGACAAAAACAGACCATGTGAATCGCTTCATTGCATTGCTTTATTTTCCCTTTTAAAACATAATAATCTCACCAACTTTACATTTGTAGCATTTGGCAATCAGAACACTTGCTTGTTTTAGCAGGGGGTAGAGAGAGGAGTTACATACCTGCCCTGGGGTCCCATGTCAGCTTTCAGACACGGACTGTGGTTTGCAATGGGTGTAGAGTGAGCCCATGCCAATGGAACCAGTCAATGCATAAACCTAACCAGCAGCTCCACAGAATAGAAACAGAAACTCAAAGCAGCAATAGACCATTCCATGTGCCTAGATCCCTGAATGTTGGCACCCTGGTTGATAAGGTCGTTAAGAAGGCGTACGGTGTGTTAGCTTCTATTGGTAGAGGGATTGAATTTCGGAGCCGTGAGGTCATGTTACAACTGTACAAAACTCTGGTGCGGCTGCACTTGGAGTATTGCATACAGTTCTGGTTGCCGCATTATAAGAAAGATGTGGAGGCATTGGAAAGGGTGCAGAGGAGGTTTACCAGGATGTTGCCTGGTATGGTGGGAAGGTCTTATGAGGAAAGGCTGAGGGACTTGAGGTTATTTTCATTGGAGAGAAGAAGGTTACGAGGTGACCTAATTGAGGCATACAAGATGATCAGAGGGTTAGATAGGGTGGACAGTGAGAGCCTTTTTCCTCGGATGGTGATGGCTAACACGAGGGGACATAGCTTTAAATTAAGGGGTGGTAATTATAGGACGGATGTCAGAGGTAGGTTCTTTACTCAGAGGGTAGCAAGGGTGTGGAATGCCCTGCCTGCAGCAGTTGTGGACTCGCCAACTTTAAGGGCGTTCAACTGGTCAGTGGGTAGGCATATGGATAGCATTGGAATAGTTTAGGTTAGAGGGTCATTAGATTGGTTCCACTGGTCAGTGCAACATCGAGGGCCGAAGGGCCTGTACTGCACTGGAATGTTCTATGTTCTATTCTATGTTCTATTAATTTTGATCATGCCTGATCATCAAATTCAATATCCTGATTCCCCCCCTGATCTCTTTAGCTCCAAGAGCTATATCTAATTTCTTCTTGAAATCACACAACGTTTTGGCCTCAACCACTTTCTGTTGTAGCGAATTCCACACATTCACCACCCTCTGGGTGAAGAAATTTCTCCTCATCTCAGTTCTAAAAAGTTTACCCCTTATCCTCAAACTATATCCCCTAGTTCTGGACTCCCCAGAATGGAAAGCCTAGAAATGGGGTTTTATTTGGAGGTTTGCAGGAAGGTTAGTCTGTGGGAGCAGGAGAATAGGAAGCTCCACATTGTCTCTACCCACACTCCACACCCCAATCCCCGCCGTCATTCTCTTCCTCTGGGCCAGTCATGCTCCCTGCCCCTGAGGCTCAAGAACACCCCAAAAACGTGCTCTAAGGCTGATTGGTGTAACAAATTGTCCTTAAATTAGTCTCCCCTCAATCTTCCCCAATAGACAAAGGTCAGAGGTAGAGGAGGGCACTCATAATGTTAAAATGGTGGCGCGGGCTCGTTGGGCCGAAGGGCCTGTTTCCCGTGCTGTCTTGTTCTTTGTAGGGACCATCTGGTTTCCTGCCCGACACTCAGCAGTGGACTGCAGCGGTCAATGCCCACTGGGTGCCCCGCCCCAGCTGAACGGTCACCCGAGAAATGGAGCAGGCCCCTCACTGGCAACATCCCACAGCGGCCTAACCGTTCCAGAGGGGTGAGGGTCCCACCTGACAACCCCTCACCCCCCCCCCTACAAACCCCTCCCTAACCCCCCACCCCACCGAACCCAATATAGCTCCAGAATTGAAGAGCGCTGAATCTTAAAGCACAATTGACAACTCATGGTTTGGTTAATAAATTAGATTTCCATTTGCTGTCAATGATGTACAGCTTTCCAATTAAAAAGATGGCTGTGTATCGGAAGGGAAATGGGATGTAATAATGAGCTGTATCTGTGTGAGACTGCTCTCGATTCTATCCAGTTAATCTTTGCCAGGAAGGGATGCTGTGGTATTGCACAGGAAGCGATGGGGAAATCAATGGCACTCGGCTCCCTAATTGATGCAATTATTTTCCTTTTTGATACTGAAACAGCGACGGTCTTTTGGGATATTCTTTCTCAAAGTACATTTTTTTGTGTGTGTGCTTTGGTCAGGGCCACCTGGTCACAGGGAGAAACTGTTGATTCTTTTGTCTGGAATTTTAGCAAAGCTTTTTCTAATTTCCCAACATGAGTCTGGCAGAATCCCCGAGCCCATCATCTCCTCCACCGTGGCTTTGCTATCCGGGCTTGTTAATAACTGGGCAACGCGCCTGCGAGCGGACCTGGATTGTTACTGGAAACAGCCGCAGGAGCAGAGAAGGGAAGTGTTACCATTTGACTAAAAGACACCATGCAATAAAGTGGAGTCGGTCCTATTTAGGCACCACTCTCTCCAATTCAACTTACCGTCTACATTGTAGAATGGATCATAGACTCCCCTGGGCGGCACGGTGGTTAGCACTGCTGCCTCACAGCGCCGGGGACCCGGGTTCGATTCCCGGCTCTGGTCACCGCCTGTGTGGGGTCTGCATGTTCTCCCCATGTCTGCATGGTTTTCCTCCGGGTGCTCCGGTTTTCCCCCACAGTCCAAAAGACGTGCCGGTTAGGATGCATTTGCCGTCCTAAATTCTCCCTCCGTGTAACCCGAACAGGGGTGTGGCAACTCAGGGATTTTCACAGTAACTTCATTGCAGTGTTAATGTAAGCCTGCTTATGACACTAATAAATAAACTTAAACATATAGTGCAGAAGAGGCTCTTAGAGTAGAACCCTACAGTGCAGAAAGAGGCCCTTCAGCCCATCGAGTCTGCATCGATTACAATCCCATCCAGGCCCTATCCCTATAATCCTATATATTTTACTCGCTAATCCCTCTAACCTCAGCATCTCAGGACACTAAGGGGCAATTTCTTAGCATGGCCAATCAACCTAACCCGCACATCTTTGGACTGTGGGAGGAAACCGGAGCACCCGGAGGAAACCCATGCAGACATGAGGAGAATGTGCAAACTCCACACAGACAGTGACCCGAGCCGGGAATCGAACCCAGGTCCCTGGAGCTGCGAAGCAGCAGTGCTAACCCACTGTGCTACCATGCCGCCTCTCTTCGGCTCATTGAGTCTGCACTGACACTCAAGATGTACCTGACCTTCCATCGAACCCCATTTACCAGCACTTGGCCCATAGCCTTGAATGTTATGATGTGCCAAGTGCCCATCCAGGTACTTTAGTGCTCGTGTACGCTTAAACTGGACCATCTGACAGGCAACACGACAGCTCAGTGACTATCACTGTTTGCTGTGCAGATACATGGATTTGGGCCGGTGTCTGTGGGAGTTTGCACATTCTCCCCGTGCTTGCGAGGGTTTTCTCCGGGTGCTCCGGTTTCCTCCCACACCCCAAAAAACGTGCTCTTAGGCTGATTGGTGTACCAAATTGTCCCTAAATGAGTCTTCCCTCAATCTTCCCCAATAGGCGTAGACAAAGGTCATGGGTAGAGGGGGGCACTCACAATGTTAAAATGGCAGCGCGGGCTCGTTGGGCCAAAGGGCCTGTTTCCCGTGCTATGTTGTTCTTTGTTCTTGTTCTTTGTACTTTCTAAAGGATGTTCCTCTGCATTGTAGGATTCTATGATTCTAACACGGAAATGCATGCACACATGTGTTGAAAAGGCACCCAGTTTGATCCTCTGATTGGGGGGGGTCTGTAAAGTTGCCTGTGTTGGAGCGCTGTATTGTTGCCTGTGTTGGAGCGCTGTATTGTTGCCTGTGTTGGAGCGCTGTATTGTTGCCTGTATTGGAGCGCTGTGTTGTTGCCTGTATTGGAGCGCTGTATTGTTGCCTGTGTTGGAGCGCTGTATTGTTGCCTGTGTTGGAGCGCTGTATTGTTGCCTGTATTGGAGCGCTGTGTTGTTGCCTGTACTGGAGTGCTGTATTGTTGCCTGTATTGGAGCGCTGTATTGTTGCCTGTATTGGAGCACTGTATTGTTGCCTGTATTGGAACGCTGTATTGTTGCCTGTACTGGAGTGCTGTATTGTTGCCTGTATTGGAGCGCTGTATTGTTGCCTGTATTGGAACGCTGTATTGTTACCTGTATTGGAACGCTGTATTGTTGCCTGTATTGGAACGCTGTATTGTTGCCTGTATTGGAACGCTGTATTGTTGCCTGTATTGGAACGCTGTATTGTTGCCTGTATTGGAGCGCTGTATTGTTGCCTGTATTGGAGTGCTGTATTGTTGCCTGTATTGGAGCGCTGTATTGTTGCCTGTATTGGAACGCTGTATTGTTGCCTGTATTGGAGCGCTGTATTGTTGCCTGTATTGGAGCGCTGTATTGTTGCCTGTATTGGAGCGCTGTATTGTTGCCTGTATTGGAACGCTGTATTGTTGCCTGTATTGGAGCGCTGTATTGTTGCCTGTATTGGAACGCTGTATTGTTGCCTGTATTGGAACGCTGTATTGTTGCCTGTATTGGAGCGCTGTATTGTTGCCTGTATTGGAACGCTGTATTGTTGCCTGTATTGGAGCGCTGAGCCACAATCTCACTTCCTTCACTTGTGGGCAGGTAAATTTTTGCCCCTGTTGATTTGCTCTCTTACTTTCTGATCTAGTTGCAGTGAGGCAGCAGGCATTCTTTGGGAGCGCTAACCATCTTTGTAAATATTTTTAGAACATATTTAACGTATATGTAATGCACAGTGAGCGAAAGAAAGGCTAAAATAAATGACAACTAATTCTAGTAAACAGTGCACCCATATATAACAAGGTGGATATTAGTGTCTGCCATAAACTTCAGCCGAAGGCCATTTGGATTTTGCTATGTATTTTAAGCAGTGTCTAATTTTAAAAGTCTTCCTGGTGCAATGTTGATCCTTACACAACGTGGCTGGTTCAAATGCTTTAGGAATCTATTCCTTATGCAAGCCTATTGTGAGTTGATGTGAACCATCTCTCTGATAGATGTTGCAGAACCCAATGCAGGTTGAATATCTGGAGTCCTGTTCCTCCATCACTGGTTGATCGCACTTTTCACTTGGCTTCCGAACTGAAGTTCTTTGTGAGTCTTTGACACGGGTGCGGAAGAATCAAGCTACGTGTAAAATCCAAACAAAAACAGACAAATCCTGGAAAACCTCAGCAGGTCTGATAGTATCTGTGGAGAGAGAGTTCGAGCCAATGTTTCGAGTCTAGGTGACTCTTTGTCAGAGCTGAGAGGAAGAGAGTCAGCAGAGATTTATGTGATGAGGGGAGGGAGGGTTGGTGGAATTGGAGAAACGGAATGTAAATGGACACACAAAGGCTAGGAAAGTGTTGAAGGTGTCCATTACTCTCTCCCCACAGATGCTGTCAGACCTGCTGAGATTTTCCAGAATTTTTCTGTTTTTGTTTCAGATTCCAGCATCCGCAGTATTTTACCTTCTTTTAATTAAAATCCAAACTCTTCCCTCTTCCCCTCTCCAATCCTTTCCCTTCTCCCCTTTCCCCCTCTCCCCTTTCCCCTCTCCCCTTTCCCCCCCTCACCCCTCCCCCTCTCTCACCCCTCCCCCTCTCTCACCCCTCCCCCTCTCTCACCCCTCCCCCTCTCTCTCCCCTCCCCCTCTCTCTCCCCTCCCCCTCTCTCTCCCCTCCCCCTCTCTCTCCCCTCCCCCTCTCTCACCCCTCCCCCTCTCTCACCCCTCCCCCTCTCTCACCCCTCCCCCTCTCTCACCCCTCCCCCTCTCTCTCCCCTCCCCCTCTCTCACCCCTCCCCCTCTCTCTCCCCTCCCCCTCTCTCACCCCTCCCCCTCTCTCACCCCTCCCCCTCTCTCACCCCTCCCCCTCTCTCACCCCTCCCCCTCTCTCACCCCTCCCCCTCTCTCACCCCTCCCCCTCTCTCACCCCCCCCTCTCTCACCCCTCCCCCTCTCTCACCTCTCCCCCTCTCTCACCCCTCCCCCTCTCTCACCCCTCCCCCTCTCTCACCCCTCCCCCCTCTCTCACCCCTCCCCCTCTCTCTCCCCTCCCCCTCTCTCACCCCTCCCCCTCTCTCTCCCCTCCCCCTCTCTCACCCCTCCCCCTCTCTCTCCCCTCCCCCTCTCTCACCCCTCCCCCTCTCTCTCCCCTCCCCCTCTCTCACCCCTCCCCCTCTCTGACCCCTCCCCCCTCTCTCACCCCTCCCCCTCTCTCACCCCTCCCCCTCTCTCACCCCTCCCCCTCTCTCCACCTATCCCCCTCTCTGACTCTTTCTCCCTCTCCCCTTTCCCCCTCTCCCCCTCTCCAACCCTTCCCCCTCTTCAACCCTTTCGCTCTCTCCCCCACTCCCCCTCCCCATTCCCTCCTTTTGCCTTTTCCCTTCTCTAGCCCTTTCCCACTCCCCTTTTCCCCTCTTTCCCCCTCTCAGCCTTTCCCCCTCTCTGACCCTTTGCTGCTCTCCCCCTTCCCCTCTCCCCCATTCCCCTTCTCCCCCTTCCCCTCTCCCCCATTCCCCTTCTCCCCCTTCCCCTCTCCCCCATTCCCCTTCTCCCCCTTCCCCTCTCCCCCATTCCCCTTCTCCCCTTTTCCTCCTCTCCCCCTTTCTCCCTCCCTCACTCTCCTCCATTCCCCCTCTCCCCCTTTCTCCCTCTCTGACCCTTTCCCCCTCCCCCTCTTTCCCCTCTCCCCTCTCCCATCCTTTCCCCCCTCCACTCCCTTCCTTCCCTCTCCTCCCATTCCCCCCTCATATCCATCCATCACCTCTTTGTTTAAGGACAGCAGATCTGTTGTGTTAAAGTATAAAAATATTCTATTGATCATTGTGTCAGAGAAGAAATATATTTTGTAAGAAATTTGAGAAGCTGAGACAATTTAAAAAATGTCACTGTGCAGCTGTGGAAGTAAAATGTTTAGTTAAACGTTAACATGGTATCAAAGTTTTGTATTTATAACATTATTTTTAATAAATGTTTTCCATTAAACTAAAAATTCTACTAATGTTTTATTGAAACAAACATTTCAATTTGAAATTATGCTTTATTGAAACATACAGAGCAGTTAAATATGAGAATTATAAATGAGGTAAGTAGGGCAGAAACACACTCATCATAAACACACCTACATTTTCCATGTCCCAGAACGTGAATTCCTCTTTGTTCAACCTCATGCAGGAATCCAAATCTAACCCAAGGTGTTTATAGAATCACACAATCCCTACACTGCAGACCGAGAGAGCTCGGTCTTTTCTCCTTGGAGAGATGAAGGATGAGAGGTGACCTGATAGAGGTTTATAAAATGTTGAGAGGAATAGATCGGGTGGATTCTCAGAGGCTTTTTCCCAGGGCTGAAATGGTCGCTACGAGAGGACACAGGTTTAAGGTGCTGGGGAGTAGGTACAGAGGAGATGTCGGGGGTAAGTTTTTCACTCAGAGGGTGGTGAGTGAGTGGAATCGGCTGCCGTCGGTGGTGGTGGAGGCAAATTCGATAGGGTCTTTTAAGAGACTTCTGGATGAGTACATGGGACTTAATAAGATTGAGGGTTATAGGTAAGCCTAGTTGGTAGTGATATGATCGGCGCAACTTGTGGGCCTGTTTGTGCTGCAGTTTTTCTATGTTCTATGCAGAAGGAGGCCATTCGGCCCATCGACCCTCCGCCGACACAATCCCATGCAGGCCCTATCCCCATAACGCCATGTATTTACCCTGCTAGTCCTCCTGACACTAAGGAGCAACTTAACTTGGCCAATGCACCTAACCTGCACATCTTTGGACTGTGGGAGGAAACCGGAGCACCCGGAGGAAACCCACGCAGACACGGGGAGAACATGCAAACTCTGCACAGACATGAGCCGAGGCCAGAATCGAACCCTGGCGCTGTGAGGCAGCAGCGCTAACCACTGTGCCACCCATTCCGACCTCTCACTTATCCAATTACATTTTCATATTCTAAACTAAAACATACACTGATAAACATGCCAGAGGTAAAGCTATGTAATAATATGATGCAGACTTAAATAGCAGCTTCACAAATTTAGAACAACTAACAAAACCTATGATCATTGATAGATTAAGTAATATCCACCTTCAATCATAGCGAAATCATAGCTAGAGCCTCAGGACGTTCCTGGGGATTAATAGATTCCCATGGGCCGTCCAACATATTTTATGGTTCACCTGCCTCTTACGTTGGAGCTACTGGGGATTCCATGAATGTCTGTCTAGCCCGGTGTATGTTTATCGATGTCTCTTTTTTTTTACATCCACAGCCGATTGGGTCCGCCTTGTTGTCCAACGAGGGGCATACACGCCGTGGGTCGTGCCAGGGCTGCTCTTGGATGTTGCTTCCAGAGTTGCCTAGTGCTTCACGTCGTTAGTGTACGCTTAAACTGGACCAGATGCCGGGCAAGACGACAGCTCAGTGACTGTTTGCTGTGCAGTTACAGGGACCCAGGTCGGATCTCCGGCTTGGGTCAATGTCTGTGGGAGTTTGCACATTCTCCCCGTGCTCACGTGGGTTTTCTCCGGGTGCTCCGGTTTCCTCCCACACCCCAAAAAACGTGCTTTTAGGCTGATTGGGGTTAACAAATTGTCCCTAAATTAGACCTCCCTCAATCTGGCGCACAAATAATTCTCTAAATTTGCACCCCTTTATTGTGGAGTCCATGAGATGTAGACAAGAGTCGTAGGTAGAAGGAGGATTGGAATGAGGCACTCACTGAGTGTTAAAATGGGCAGCGTGGGCTTGTTGGGCCGAAGGGCCTGTTTCCTGTGCTGTTCTGTTCTTTGTTCTTTGAAATAAAAATTACGTTTTAAATGAGCCAATAGCAATAAGATTAATTACTTAAAGTAAATAGCAAGAAAAAAATTAAAAAGCTGCAACGTAACTTTTAGAACAGCAGGGGAATCCTTCTCAGCTTCCAATACAGAACTGTAAATTCCAGGCTGGAGCCCAATGGGCCTTTCCAGTCTGACCCGTCAGGAGGGAGTGTGGTTAACCCCGTGTGTGTGTGTGTGTGTGTGTGTGTGGGTACATACAATGATACACAAAGTCTACATAGATTTGTACAGTGCATTTATATAGCACCTTTCATAACCCAAAATATTTTAAGGTGTAGTGACTGTTGTGATGTAGGGAACATGGCAACCAACATGCACAGCAAGATCCCATTAACAGCAGTAACTAAACCGCCTGTTTTGGGGGGGTGATTGATTGAGAGATAAATATTGCCTGGGCGCACAGGGGAGTCCCCTGGCATCTCTTTCATTGGCACCAGGGCACCTTACACCTTTACCTGTGACGGAGTCTTCATTTGACATCTTACCCGAACACCAGCACCTCAGCCAGCCCAGGCTTCCGGCTCAAACCTTTGGTGTGGGGGCCTTGAACCTTCAACTTTCCAACTCAGTGGAATGAATGTGGCAGGGCTGAGACAGGGAGAAGGGGGACGGGGAGACTTCCCTCACACAGACGTGATCATACGTGTCGATCCAAACCTGTACGCCAACAAACACCGAGCGTATGTTGAAATCTCCCGGTACGTTGGCACGCCTGTCACAACTCCACTCCCACGCTCACCTTCTCCAGCTGTGTAAGCAGCAAAGCAAACGGCTCTGACAAAATCGCTCTGCAGTTCGAATCAGCTGAGCCTGGCAGTGTGACACATTTGCACGACTAACTACCCCGGTTACGCAGAGCTGTGATCTAATGCAGCGAGTGTGAACGGCCCATCCTCGACAAGCACAGCGTTACAGCGCAGTAAATCCCACACTAACGCAGTCAGGCTGGGAGAGCAATCTCCCCTCCACAATCGCCCATCACCCTTCCCAATTCCCATCCCCCCCCCCGTCTCCATTCCTCCTCCCCCACCCCGTCCTCAGCCCCCCCACCCACCCCTCTCTCACCGCCCCCTCCGTCCCCCTCCCCAGCTCCCTGCCCACCCCTTTCCTGCTCCCCTCCCCCTACCCCTCCTCATACACCACCCCCCCCCCCCCCCCGTCCCCCTCCCCAGCTCCCTGCCCACCCCTCTCCCATCCCTTCCACACACCTGACGAAGGGACACCGTTTCCGAAAGATTGTGGCGTTTACTATCAAATAAACTGCTTGGACTTTAAGCCGGTGCTGTGAGATTCCTCACTGTGTCTCCAACACCAGGCAGGGGAGGGGAGCAGTTTAAAACCCCCCGCTGACTGTTTCCCGTTGGGTGAGACTCCGCTCACTCACTAAGGCAGCTTATACTCCACCAAGTCCACAGGGAGGTCCAGTGAGGACTCCTGTTTCCCCCGTGTACCTTGTGTCCCTGTGTCCCTCGTGTACATCATGTACCCCGGGTTCTCAATGTTTCCCCTGCCCCCATGTCCCCTGCCTCCTTGCACCCCATGTCCCCCAAGTACTCTGTGTTTGACTCTCTCCCCATCACCCCCCCTCCCTCACTGACCCTCTCCCCATCACCCCCCCTCCCTCACTGACCCTCTCCCCATCACCCCCCCTCCCTCACTGGCCCTCTCCCCATCACCCCCCCTCCCTCACTGACCCTCTCCCCATCACCCCCCCATTGACCCTCTCCCCATCACCCCCCCTCCCTCACTGACCCTCTCCCCATCACCCCCCCTCCCTCACTGACCCTCTCCCCATCACCCCCCCATTGACCCTCTCCCCATCACCCCCTCCTCCCTCACTGACCCTCTCCCCTCACCCCCTCCTCCCTCACTGACCCTCTCCCCATCACCCCCCCTTCCTCACTGACCCTCTCCCCATCACCCCCCCATTGACCCTCTCCCCATCACCCCCCCATTGACCCTCTCCCCATCACCCCCTCCTCCCTCACTGACCCTCTCCCCCTCACCCCCTCCTCCCTCACTGACCCTCTCCCCCTCACCCCCTCCTCCCTCACTGACCCTCTCCCCCTCACCCCCTCCTCCCTCACTGACCCTCTCCCCCTCACCCCCTCCTCCCTCACTGACCCTCTCCCCCTCACCCCCTCCTCCCTCACTGACCCTCCTCCCACCACCCGTTGCCTGGGTAATAAATGCTGGCCATTCAGCGATGGCTATGTACAAAGCCTCATCCCCAATCCTCATCTACCTTTTATCCTTCCCCCCCTTTCACCTATCACTCACCCATCAAATCCCGCACCTCCACCCACCCTACCCCACTCTCCCTCATCCCTATCACCTTCACTCCCCATCACCCCCCATCGCCAACACAGAAAAGACCTGAGGGAAGGTCAGTATTGGTAATGTGTGAGAGTGATCAGTTCTCCCTGAGTGTGCTACACTCACCTTACTGTGTCTCTAATTATTCACTGTGTTCAAAAATGTTCTTTTCGGATGAAAAGGTTGAGTTTGTATTGAGCCAGCACTAAATCCTTCCTTAGTCTCCCGAGAGAGTTCGTGCCGTGAGTTTATCAGTGACTCAGTGAAATGGTTTCTGCAGATTCAGGTTAAATACAAGAACAGTTCCGTCCTCTTCTTCTGCTTCCCTGGACAAGGTGACACACTCACTCCCTTTCCGATGCTAAAAAACAGCAACCAGTTCACCTCACTACTTTGTGTTTCCTGATGAGAATGCTCTCAATTTACACAATCATTCCTCATCATTCTAATCCCTCTCCTCTCCATCCTCGCCCTCATTCTAATCCCCCTCCTCTCCATCATCTCTCTCATTCTAATCCATCCCCTCTCCATTCTCTCTCTTTCTAATCCCTCTCCTCCCTATCCTCTCTCTCATTCTAATCCATCACCTCCCTACCCTCTCTCTCACTCTAATCCCTCTCCTCCTTACCCTCTCTCTCATTCTAATCCCTTTCCTTTCCATCCTCGCCCTCATTCTAATCCCTCTCCTCTCTATCCTCTCTCTCATTCTCATCCCTCTCCTCTCCATCCTCTCTCTCATTCTAATCCCTCTCCTCTCCATCATCTCTCTCATTGTAATCCCTCTCCATCCTCTCTCTCATTCTAATCCCTCTCCTCTCTATCCTCTCTCTCATTCTCATCCCTCTCCTCTCCATCCTCTCTCTCATTCTAATCCCTCTCCTCTCCATCATCTCTCTCATTGTAATCCCTCTCCATCCTCTCTCTCATTCTAATCCCTCTCCATCCTCTCTCTCATTCTAATCCCTCTCCTCTCCATCATCTCTCTCATTCTAATCCCTCTCCATCCTCTCTCTCATTCTAATCCCTCTCCTCTCCATCCTCTCTCTCATTCTAATCCCTCTCCATCCTCTCTCTCATTCTAATCCCTCTCCATCCTCTCTCTCATTCTAATCCCTCTCCTCTCTATCCTCTCAGTCATTTAAATTTACCCTTTGTTTTGTGACTATGGGATTTCGAAGTGTGGTCGCAGTGTCGATTGTATATATCGATTGTCACTACCTAGGTTCACTGTTGACCTTTTAATAAATCCCGGTAGAGCCTGCTATCTGGTTCCCTTACAGCCGATGAGTGTTATTGTCACTCACAATCCCATCCTGACCTCCTTCATTCTCATTATTGGCCCAGAACCTCCGAATTGAGGGGTATCTGGGCTACCCCAAATATGCAGTGGGGGGGGGCCCGCCACCCCACCCCTTGCAAGTCCCCAGGTAACGATTACCTAGGATTCAAATTTCTGTTAAACAATTACCCTGAACTGGGAAGCATCCAAAACTCGAATTTAAATCACGATCTTTGGGTGGTTCCGATGAGATGATTAGTTCGCCAGGAAACATTAGAAGAATTAACTCCTGGGTACCTTTAGTACTGATATCCTCCAAACCCCCATCCCTGTAACCCCACACATTTACCATGGCTAATCCATCTTGGGACACTAAGGGACAATTTAACATGGCCAATCCACACAACTTTGGGCTAGCTTATAATTCCCGGTTTTATGAATTGACTTTAAATTCTCCCAGTTGCCACGGTGGGGTTCGAAATTGTGTCCCCAGCGTATTTGGTTCACTAGCCCAGGAACATTACTACAACACCACCATCTCCTCATAGAACAATGACAATATTAACCAAAAGAAGCTTCCCAGCAGGTGCCTGGGCCACTGAGCTCTGGGCTCAATCGGT
Organism: Carcharhinus amblyrhynchos; assembly: GCF_965287045.1. Taxonomy (NCBI): domain Eukaryota; kingdom Metazoa; phylum Chordata; class Chondrichthyes; order Carcharhiniformes; family Carcharhinidae; genus Carcharhinus; species Carcharhinus amblyrhynchos. The sequence goes on from NW_027650114.1 coordinate 166,101, forward strand.
TAGCTTTTTCCTGTTGGTTGTAAATTATTTCCACTAACTCATTCTTTCTTTCCATCCTCCTTTCCCTCCCTCCTTTCTTTCTTTTCCAGGGGAACTGAATTTGAATCCAGCTGAAGTTCTCTCGTCACACCCTCAAAAGAAACCAAGAAGTTAGATTGACACTGCCCCTCCTCTCCTGAGTAATTATTGGTGTTCTCTCGTTCTCCAGAGATGTTCGGGTTGGGTTGATTGGCCTTGGTAAATTGCTCGGGGGAATTAGCAGGGTGTGTTTCTGGGGATTGGGCCTGGGGGGGATTGTTGACGGTGCAGACTCAATGGGCTGAATGGCCTCCTCCAGCGCTGTAGAGATTGTGTGATTCTATCGAAATGTTTCATTCCCTTATTTTTAATTTATTTTCAGTAAGATTTTCCTGAGCTTTACCAACAAATGCCAAATTGATTGGTCTCTGGTTTACTGGGTAACTTATATTACTTCTTATTAACATTAGGAGTGATTTCTCTCTCTACTGCTGTCCCCACTCTGATATTCAGTCAGTTCCGGAAGATTAATGGAATATTTCCTGCAATTTCTTTCCGTAAACCTGAATTCCTTCGACAGCCAGACATGGGCTGGGTGAATCATAGAATGATAAAACCCCACAGTGCAAGGGGAGGCCATTTGGCCCATCGAGCCTACACTGACCACAATCCCACCCAGGCCCTACCCACTTAACTCCACATATTTACCCTGCTACTCCTCTTGACACAAAGGGTTGATTTAGCACGGCCAATCAACCTAACCCGCAGATCTTTGGAGTGCGGGAGGAAACTGGAGCACCCAGAGGAAACCCACGCAGACACGGGGAGAATGTGCAAACTCCACACAGACAGCGACCCGAGCCGGGAATCGAACCCAGGTCCCTGGCGTTGTGCCACCGTGCCGGGTGGGGAGAGGGGAAGAGGACAAGTGGCCAGATTAATCAATAAAGTCCCTTAATTTAGCAATTCCGTGCAGTTATTTGCTCCGCTGTTTGAGCTGGAACTTGCCATCACCGCTGTCCCCCAGCATCCAACCCTAGCTTATTATTAACCCTCCACCTGGGTGTCACGAGCAAACAGCAGCGATTATTGACCATCCCAAATTGGCCTTGGGAAGCTGGTGGTGGGCCTGCATTGTTAACATGTTGCAGTTTGTGCGGGGAACGTGGTTATTGAGAATACTCGCCTCACAATCGGAGTGGCTTGCTCAGCCGTCCCAGACACCAGTTATGGCCCACTGCAGACGGAGACACCCAAAGTGTGAGACTGGTGACAACAATCACTTTCCTTCTCCAAAGGGCATGACTGAACCAGCCGGGCTTTTAGTACAGTCAAAGAGCAAAGGAGATTACGGCACGGTGGCACAGTGGGTTAGCACTGCTGCTTCACAGCTCCAGGGACCTGCGTTCGAATCCCGAGCTCGGGTCACTGTCTGTGTGGGGTTTGCACATTCTCCTCGTGTCTGCGTGGGCTGCCTCCCATAGTCCAAAGATGCGCGGGGGAGGTTGATTGGCTACTCTAAATTGCTCCTTATTGTCCCAGGATGCATACTTTAGAAGGATGAGTGGGTATAATATGTAGGGATATGGGAACAGGGCCTGGATGGGATTGTGGTTGGCGCAGACTCGATGGGCCGAATGGCCTCTTTCTGCACTGATTACAGCACAGGAACAGGCCCTCCGAGCCTGCACCAACCATGCTAAAGTCTATTTATTAGTTACAAGTAGGCTTACACTAACACTGCAATGAAGTCACTGTGAAAATCCTCTAGTCGCCAGACTCCGGCACCTGTTTGGGTTGCACTGAGGGAGAGTTTAGCATGGTCAATGCACCCTAACCAGCACATCTTTTGGACTGTGAGAGGAAACTGAAGCACATGAAGGAAACCCGTGCAGACATGGGGAGAATGTGCTGACTCCGCACAGACAGTTACCCAAGCCAGGAATCGAACCTGGGTCCCTGGCACTGTGAGGCAGCGGTGCTAATCACTGTGCCACCTGAACTAAACCCCCCCGGCTGTTACTGATGGTAGAATGTTATTTCCAACTTTTGGAATCATACTTATGATTCATCTTACAGTTCTGGATGAGATACAAACAGGCAGACAGGCGATTTCCTCTCACCAACTGTCAGTAAGCAGAAGGTGTTCTGAATTATTTGTAAAGTTTCCAGTAGTGTGGTTTTCCCAAACTCTCGGTCTGTGTGAGCCAATTTACTAATAGCCCACAGAAGGTTAGTTCATGGCTGGAATTCTCCAGGCAGGATCCTCCAGTCCCGCCGGCAGCACAATCCCACCTGTAGGCTGGCGTGGGGTGACATCAGTGGGAATTCCCATTGACAGCAGCGGGACTGGAGAATCCCACCGCTAGCGAACAACGTGCCACCTCCCACTGGCGGGAAACACATGGATGGGAGAATCTCACCTTATAGCACGTTCAAAAGCTGGGGGAGAAGAATATGCAGCACACACACACACACACACACACACCGACACACGCACACACACACACACACACACACACACCGACACACGCACACGCACACGCACGCACACACACACACCGACACACGCTCACACACATACATGCACACGCAGAGATGTACACACACACGCATGCACACATGCACGCACACACACGCGCACGCACTTACACACATGTGCGCACATGCAGACACATGCAGACACGCACACACACGCACGCACACACAGACATGCACACACATGTACGCATGCACATGCACACACACACACTCACACACACGCATACACACACACATGCATGCATACATATGTTCACATGCATGCACACACAAGCACGCACACACATATGCACTTGCGCACATGCACATTCATGCACACATTCACATTCACACACACACATGCACACCTGCACTCACACTCATACACAAACACACATACACACATTCATATAGACATTCACACTCACACACACATACTCACACTCACACACACATACTCACACTCACACACACATACTCACACTCACACACAATCAGGAATCCTTTGAGCAGCAATAATCCCTCCAATTAGACTGACTCTATATTAACTTGCCCACACTCTGTCACTCTGTCATTCTAATCTGCCTGATCATTCCTCCTTGTTCCTGTGCTGTCTTTATTAGTTATTGCAAGTATCTTTAAAATATTTATTC
>NW_027650115.1:0-168606 GCF_965287045.1 Carcharhinus amblyrhynchos
GATGAACTGTCAGCAGTATATATATATATATATATTGCAATGCCAATACCAAACTCAACACCTCCTTCTCAATGGCCAAATAATCTCTTTTGGTGACTATTCAATTTTTGGAAAAATAACCAGTTGGTCTTTTCATTTGTCTTTTTGCAACAATCCAGCACCAGTGCTGGCATCAACGGCCACCCGTGAATAATTCTGTATCATTCACTGTCGCCAAGGTTGGCGCAGTGGTCAACAGTTTTCTGATTGTCAAATGGACGTCCACTGAAATTTCCTGTGTTTGTTCAGCAGGCCATCCAGTGGAGCAACCGCACCACTAAAATACGGTAGGAATTTCTTGGAGCAGCCCAGGAATCTCGGCTCTTCTCACTGACAGTATTGGGAGTTTCCCGACAACTTTTGTTTCCGCATCCTGTGGGGGCGTCCGTCCACGTCCAATTCCGTTGTCTAAGAACGTGATTTGGGCTCTTGTGGTTTCACTTTTAGCCACATTTACCAGCAAGCCCACTCCTGTAGCTGAACGGAGAATCCCTTTAAATGTTCCAAAAGCTCCTTCCGTATCTGAATGAAAATGAACTGTACAGTAAAAAGTGTACAGTAATTTACTGTACAAATTACTGTACAGTAATTTGCTCCTTGTTGGTTAGCTTTTGCTGGCGCATTTTTCATTTTTAAAGCATGACTTTAAATTGATACAAGACCATTTGGCGTGGCGAAAGCCACTTGTCACAACCCTTCAAGTAAGTCAAGTTTGGAAATAAAACTTGCTTCTCCCGCCTTTCCAATACAAGCTACCAATCGAGGGATAGTAAATGAATCTGACTTCCTAACTGCATTCACTTTTTTCTATAGTCCACTCGTAATCATTGTCTGCAGAAGGATTTGGACAGGAGTGGGCAAAAATTGGCAGATAGAATACAATGCGGAAAAGTGAGAGGACTTTGGAAGGAGGAGTGGAGATATAGACTATTTTCTAAACGGGGAAATGCTCAGGGAATCAGAAACACAAAGGGATTTGTGAGCCATTGTTCAGGATTCTCTTAAGGTTAACATGCAGGTTCAGTCGGCAGTTAGCAAGGTAAATTAGCATTCATGTGGAGAGGGTTAGAATACAAGAGCAGGGATGGACTCCTGAGGCTGTATAAGGCTCTGGGTCAGACCCCATTTGGAGTATTGTGAGCAGTTTTGGGCCCCATATCTAAGGAAGGATGTGCTGTTCTTGGAAAGGGTCCAGAGGAGGTTCACAAGAATAATCCCTGAAATGAACAGCTTGTCATATGAGGAACGGTTGAGGACTCTGGGTCTGTACTCGTTGGAGTTTAGAAGGATGGGGGGGGGATCTTATTGAAACTTACAGGATGCTGTGAGGCTCAGATAAGTGGATGTGGAGAGGATGATTCCACTCATAGGAAAAACTAGAACCAGAGGGCACAGCCTCAGAATAAAGAGATGATCCTTTAAAACAGAGATGAAGATCAATTTCTTCAGCCAGAGAGTGGGGAATCTGTGGAACTCTTTGCCGCAGAGGAGGCCGGGTCATTGAGTGTCTTTAACACAGAGATAGATAGGTTCTTGATGAATAAGGGGATCAGGGGTTACAGGGAAAAGGCAGGAGAATGGGGATGGGAAAATTTATAAGCCATGATTGAATGGCAGAGCAGACTCAATGGGCTGGGTGGCCTATTTCTGCTCCCATGTCTCATGGTTTTATGGTTTTGGGACCATCACTACAGGTGAGCTCCAATCGTTGCAATTCACTTCAATAATATTATTCCTAAGCATGCTTTCCATCTCCATTTGAACCTGTTTCAACTTTAGTGGATTGGTTTGATAAGGATGTTGCTTAATTGGAACAGCATTTCCAATATCTATATCATTGTTGTGGGTAAATTGAAATGATTGGTACTATTTTTAACTATAGACAATATAAAACTCGTGAGGCAGATATCTCTGTATAATATAACATTGATTCAGAACAAAAGCACGACAAATAGTTGCTCAGAGATCATCAAAAGGGTTAAGTAGCTTGCAGATACTGCGGCAAAACCTCTCTGATGAATCTGATATATACAATCAAAAACAGATCAATTATACGTTTTCTTATTAATTATTACCACCTGATATTAATTTAAAATCAATTACATTTAGGATACACACACCAATAATAATCCCTGTCATTCACCTCATCCAATTGCATTTTGCCATCCAGCATAATGATATCTCACTTGTCCATTAAATCCAGAAGCTAACTCCCATCTTGGCTAAAATCACTTCCTGGTGGCTTGGTACCTTAGACACTTGCTTCAAGGGTCAAAGTAGAAGCTCCTACCAGATCATTGCCAACCTGGATAAACGTGTGATCCTGCATCCGGGCACCTCCTCACCTTCAGTCCAGGCAATGAATGGTCCTATTCATAACGTTGCAAAATGTGTTCCTTAATAAGAAACTTTCTGATATGAACTTTGCTAACAACAGGGTCCCCAGGCCTTTGGCTCTGAACTATTTGCCTTTACCATCACCCCTTGCAGTAGCCTGCTTTCGGCTAAAATGACCAATGATTGACACAATACTTAAAATACATTTAAAATATCAGTATATATGTCTTAAAATCCGAATTACTTATTTAATTATCTTACGACATCCACATCTGCGTAAACTATTTGTCTCATTAGCTTATTAGCTTTGTCAAGAATCATTTAACTCTATTGATAGTGCTGCCAGTGCCTTATATAATCCATCTAAAGCCTTGTTAACTGGTTAATAATTTCCCCCTTCAAGCATGCACAATTATTTTAGTATTTCCCAGATTATTCCCACATAGTTCTCCATGTGATTGTAATAACTTTCAGGTTGTTCTGATTTTCTTCCGGAAGGTAACTAAATAATTGATCTCAATGTCTGAGTGCTTCCTCATTGCCCAATCTAGTCTGAGGAATTTCTTCACTCTGAGTTGTAACAAATAACACATCCTTCTTCTCGTTTCCTTCCCTATCAAAATACTGTTTGAACGTATTCGTGTGACACGCTCTGTCAGCTTTCCTTCTATCTCGCATTCTTATCAAATAATTCATCTCATTAAAGTTCCTTTCCATTTGAAAAGGCCCACTAAACCTTGTTTTCAAATGTTCACCTACCACTAGTACTTTCCATTAACAAAATTATGAATTTTTGATCTCTATCTGCTCCTTTTCCATCACACACTGTGCCGCTTTTAAATGTTGTCTGGCCAACTCACCAGCCCTGGTCAATCCCTTCCTAAAATTTGACACACACAGTCCTGTAATGTAGTCTCAGAACGCTGACTCATCAATTTCGCTTTTTATTCATTTGTGGCACATGTTCCTCACTGGCTGGCCAGCATTTATTGCCCTTCCCTTGTTGAGAAGGTGGTGGTGAGCTGCCTTCTTGGATCGCTGCAGTCCACGTGCTGTGGGTTGACCTACAGTGCTGTTGAGGGGTGCGGGGGAGGGGGGGGGGCAGAATTCCTGGATTTTGACCCAGCGATCGTGAAGGAACTGTGATATATTTCCAAGTCAGGACGCTGAGTGGCTTGGGGGGGAAACTTGCAGGTGGTGGTATTCCCATTTATCTGCTGCCCCTTGTCTTTCCAGATAGAAGTGGTCGTGGGTTTGGAAGGTGCTGTCTAAGGATCTTTGGTGAATTGCTGCAGTGTATCTTGTAGAGAGTACACACTGCTGCTACTGAGCGTCAGTGGTGGAGAGATTGAATGTTTGTAGATGTGCAAATCAAGCGGAGCTGCTTTGTCCTGGATTGTGTCAAGCTTCTCGAGTGTTGTTGGAACTGTACCATCCATCTTTAATCAATTTAATTGGTCTTCTTACTTTGTGACTAAAAATCAATTCAAATGGAGTGAATTTGGTTGACTCATTAGGTGCATCCTTAATTGCAAAGAGTACAAATGGAATTCCTTTATCCCAGTCCTCTGGATAATCTTGACAATAAACTCTTGGCATTGTCAAGTTTGATACCACAGCGCTCATGTTCTTTGTGATTCTGGATGGTACACAGTTGATTTAAATTGTTTTACTACTAAACTATCCATAACCTCCTTGAATAAGTTTGATGTAAAATTTGATCCTTGATCTGATTGTATTTCTGTGGGTAGTCCATATCTAGTAAAAGTTTTAACTAACTCCTCTACAATCCTTTAAGCTGTAAGACTGTGTATTGGAATGGCCTCTGGAAACCGAGTAGACACATCCATTATAGTCAATAGATATTGATTCCCAATTTTCATTTGAGTGCAATCAATTAGGACCCTTGTAAAAAGCTCCTCAAGTGCTATGGTATTCGGACGCTGGTTTTACCATTGTTTGAGGTTTCCCTGTGACCTGACATGTATAACATGACTGACAAAACTTAACTCTTTATGCAGTCCAGGCCAATAAAAATGTTTTTGTATTTTAGCTCGAGTTTTCATTGCTCCCAAATGACCGCCTACTGGTACCTCATTGTACTATTCGCAACACCCCATTTCTATACTCTACCAGCAACACCACTTGATGAACTTCTGCCCAATTTTCATCCGCCTGAATACATAAAGATCTCCATTCCCTCATTAAAATATCATTTTTAATGTAATAACATTCAAGTATACACTCAGATTTTTCTTCTGTGTACACTTTCTGATACAATGACTTTATCTCTGCATCATTCTGCTGTAATTCTGCCAACTTTCCTGAACTAAAGATATCAGCTTCATCATCCTCTTGTTCATGCTGTCTCTCAACCATCCAATCAAAAATCATATCTGATATTTGAACTGCTTCTTCTTTATCTTCACTCTTTGATTCTTCCTCTTGTCTCAATCTGTGTCTTCGTGACCTTGTTGCCACACAGCTGGGAAAATCCTAGGATACGCATTCTTAAGCAACTCAGTTCTTTGATTCTCCATTGGCATTTCAACCACAGTAGGCATCATTCACAGCTACATCATTGCCCAAGATAACCACTATTCATGGACAAGAAAATTTCTCTCTTGGTCTTGTTACCTCTTCACTGGGCCCTCCAATCTCACCTTATATAATGGTACTCTACTCTTCTCACCCTGTATTACACATATTACCGTCTTTTCTGGTCATACTCCTTCTAAACTACACAACTCATCATCTCTTGCCATCACAGATTGTCTCGCTCCCGGATCTCAAAATTTCATCTTCTTTACCCACTCCTCTGGGTACACATGAGTAAACTGTTACATTCCATTGATCTTTCCTTCACCACTTTAACAAACCCCACCAGCTTATCCTGTTGTACCACGTCTGTCTTCCCAGTGCATTTCTTAAACCACCAACACTGCAACTCTGTGTCCTACTTTAAGACAAGAAAAACATTCAAGGTTTTGTATCTCTCTTCTACCCTCATATGTTTCCATTTTAACCTGCAGCATATTGTCCTCACTGTCTTCAACGAGGTTTCCTTTGCCATTGCTGCCTGAGGATTGAAACTGAGATCAAAAAGCAAACATTGATTTATGAACTAACCCATAATCATCTGCCATTTCTGCTGCTGATCTCAGAGTCCACAAATGTGCAGATTAGGTGGATTGGCCATGCTAAATTGCCCTTTAGTGTCCAAAGACATGTTGGTTGAGGGGATTGGCCATGCTAAATTGTCCCTTAGAATCCAAAGATGTGCAGGTTAGTTGGATTGACCATGCTAAATTATCCCTTAGTGTCCAAAGATGCACAGGTTAGGTGGATTGGCCATACTAAATTGCCCCTTAGTGTCCAAAGACGTGCCGGTTAGGGGGATTGGCCATGCTAAATTGTCTCTTAGATTGGAAATCTTTACATGCTATTACAGTGCCCGGGTTTCGCAATCTGCAACCATTCTATTTTGAAATCAAAGCAGGGTGGGGCATACTGAGAAGAGAAAGATCTTGCATTTTCATGTCTCTGCAACGAACTTGGCCAAACAGATGATACAAGACGGAGAAAGTTCAAATATTCCTCAAAAATTCAACTGAGGGCCCCGCGGCGCAGGGACACCAGGGGAAGGGCCCCGCGGCGCAGGGACACCAGGGGGAGGGCCCCGCGGCGCAGGGACACCAGGGGGAGGGCCCCGCGGCGCAGGGACACCAGGGGAAGGGCCCCGCGGCGCAGGGACACCAGGGGAAGGGCCCCGCGGCGCAGGGACACCAGGGGAAGGGCCCCGCGGCGCAGGGACACCAGGGGAAGGGCCCCGCGGCGCAGGGACACCAGGGGAAGGGCCCCGCGGCGCAGGGCCACCAGGGGAAGAGCCCCGCGGCGCAGGGACACCAGGGGATGGGCCCCGCGGCGCAGGGACACCAGGGGGAAGGGCCCCGCGGCGCAGGGACGCCAGGGGAAGGGCACCGCGGCGCAGGGACGCCAGGGGAAGGGCCCCGCGGCGCAGGGACGCCAGGGGAAGGGCCCCGCGGCGCAGGGACACCAGGGGAAGGGCCCCGCGGCGCAGGGACACCAGGGGAAGGGCCCCGCGGCGCAGGGACACCAGGGGAAGGGCCCCGCGGTGCAGGGACACCAGGGGAAGGGCCCCGCGGCGCAGGGACGCCAGGGGAAGGGCGAAGGGATGCCGGGGAAGGGCCCCACGGTGCAGGGACACCAGGGGAAGGGCCCCGCGGTGCAGGGACACCAGGGGAAGGGCCCCGCGGTGCAGGGACACCAAGGGAAGGGCCCCACGGCGCAGGGACACCAGGGGAAGGGCCCCACGGCGCAGGGACACCAGGGGAAGGGCCCCACGGCGCAGGGACGCCAGGGGAAGGGCTTTGGGGTGTGAGGGTGTATGGATGGATGGATTTGGGGATAGGGGAATAACAGAAAACTGAGCAGAAAGCTGAAGGAGACGGGCGATGTCTCTGTTACTGTGACAGGCCCGAGAAAATAAACCAAAGATTTCACAGAGACACTCAGATGTTGCAAAACACTGTTTTACTGTGAGATTAATATTAATGGGAAATTAAATAGAGAGAGAAACAGAGAAAGGGAGACAGAGACGGACAGAGAGAGGCAAAGTTATGAGATGGAGAGATATTCACACACACAGTTGCTTGGCGAGTTGGGACACATTAAGATTGTGGATTGCAGAGACAAATCAGAAAATAAATCCATCGATCCTGATAGATGGATGATAAACAAGATCCAAAATCCAGTTTTCATTCAGAGCATCGTCCTGTGAATAAAAGCATCTTCATTAATAACAAACCAACACAATCCCTCAGAATCAACACAGATAAACACCTAGTATGTGTGGGACCCCAATGAGAGTCAGTGCGTGCGTGGGTCCCGTACCCCAGTGAGAGTCAGTGTGTGTGGGACCCGTACCCCAGTGAGAGTCAGTGTGTGTGGGACCCGCACCCCAGTGAGAGTCAGTGTGTGTGTGGGACCCGTACCCCAGTGAGAGTCAGTGTGTGTGGGACCCGTACCCCAGTGAGAGTCAGTGTGTGTGGGACCCGTACCCCAGTGAGAGTCAGTGTGTGTGTGGGACCCGTACCCCAGTGAGAGTCAGTGTGTGTGGGACCCGTACCCCAGTGAGAGTCAGTGTGTGTGGGACCCGTACCCCAATGAGAGTCAGTGTGTGTGCGGGACCCGTACCCCAGTGAGAGTCAGTGTGTGTGGGACCTGTACCCCAGTGAGAGTCAGTGTGTGTGGGACCCGTACCCCAGTGAGAGTCAGTGTGTGTGGGACCCGTACCCCAGTGAGAGTCAGTGTGTGTGTGGGACCTGTACCCCAGTGAGAGTCAGTGTGTGTGCGGGACCCGTACCCCAGTGAGAGTCAGTGTGTGTGGGACCTGTACCCCAGTGAGAGTCAGTGTGTGTGTGGGACCCGTACCCCAGTGAGAGTCAGTGTGTGTGGGACCCGTACCCCAGTGAGGGTCAGTGTGTGTGGAACCCGTACCCCAGTGAGAGTCAGTGTGTGTGGGAGCCGTACCCCAGTGAGAGTCAGTGTGTGTGGGACCCGTACCCCAGTGAGAGTCAGTGTGTGTGGGACCCGTACCCCAGTGAGAGTCAGTGTGTGTGGGACCCGTACCCCAGTGAGAGTCAGTGTGTGTGGGACCCGTACCCCAGTGAGGGTCAGTGTGTGTGGGACCCGTACCCCAGTGAGAGTCAGTGTGTGTGGGACCTGTACCCCAGTGAGAGTCAGTGTGTGTGGGACCCGTACCCCAGTGAGGGTCAGTGTGTGTGGGACCCGTACCCCAGTGAGAGTCAGTGTGTGTGGGACCCGTACCCCAGTGAGAGTCACTGTGTGTGGGACCCGTACCCCAGTGAGAGTCAGTGTGTGTGTGGGACCCGTACCCCAGTGAGAGTCAGTGTGTGTGGGACCCGTACCCCAGTGAGGGTCAGTGTGTGTGGAACCCGTACCCCAGTGAGAGTCAGTGTGTGTGGGACCCGTACCCCAGTGAGGGTCAGTGTGTGTGGAACCCGTACCCCAGTGAGAGTCAGTGTGTGTGGGACCCGTACCCCAGTGAGAGTCAGTGTGTGTGGGACCCGTACCCCAGTGAGAGTCAGTGTGTGTGGGACCCGTACCCCAGTGAGAGTCAGTGTGTGTGGGACCCGTACCCCAGTGAGAGTCAGTGTGTGTGGGACCCGTACCCCAGTGAGAGTCAGTGTGTGTGGGACCCGTACCCCAGTGAGAGTCAGTGTGTGTGGGACCCGTACCCCAGTGAGAGTCAGTGTGTGTGGGACCCGTACCCCAGTGAGAGTCAGTGTGTGTGGGACCCCAGTCAGAGTCAGTGTGTGTGGGACCCACACCCCAGTGTGAGTCAGTTGGTGTGTGTGTGTGTGTGTGTGTGTGTGTGTGTGTGTGTGTGTGTGTGTGTGTGTGTGTGTGTGTGTGTGTGTGTGTGCGCGCTGCGAAGAGGGGGCTGGGGCAACCCCCACTCACTCACCTCTGTCACTTGCAGGCTGGAACATTATGACAGGGTAACTTCTCACTCAGTTCCATCTGTTCTCCATGGAGCTCATCACAGTCGAAGATAGGGTACCCCCAGAAAAATATTTGCACTTTTTTCTGCACTCCTCTCTCCTTTCTACAACACAGTGAATCCAGTAATTCATGGAGGAAAATTCAACCAGATCCCTGATTACTGTCTCCCACGCTCTGTTGTACAACTCACCAACTTCCCCTGGTGCCCCGACGTCACGGGGCCCTTTCCATTGGTGTCCCTGTGCCGCGGGGCCCTTCCCCCTGGTGTCCCTGCGCCGCGGGGCCCTTCCCCCTGGTGTCCCTGTGCTGCGGGGCCCTTCCCCTGGTGTCCCTGCACCGCGGGGCCCTTCCCCTGGTGTCCCTGCGCCGCGGGGCCCTTCCCCTGGTGTCCCTGCGCCGCGGGGCCCTTCCCCTGGTGTCCCTGCGCCGCGGGGCCCTTCCCCTGGTGTCCCTGCGCCGCGGGGCCCTTCCCCTGGTGTCCCTGCGCCGCGGGGCCCTTCCCCTGGTGTCCCTGCGCCGCGGGGCCCTTCCCCTGGTGTCCCTGCGCCGCGGGGCCCTTCCCCTGGTGTCCCTGCGCCGCGGGGCCCTTCCCCTGGTGTCCCTGCACCGCGGGGCCCTTCCCCTGGTGTCCCTGCACCGCGGGGCCCTTCCCCTGGTGTCCCTGCACCGCGGGGCCCTTCCCCTGGTGTCCCTGCGCCGCGGGGCCCTTCCCCTAGTGTCCCTGCGCCGCGGGGCCCTTCCCCCTGGTGTCCCTGCGCCGCGGGGCCCTTCCCCTGGTGTCCCTGCGCCGCGGGGCCCTTCCCCTGGTGTCCCTGTGCCGCGGGGCCCTTCCCCCTTGTGTCCCTGGTCCATTGTTCCTTGGAGTTTCGGGGCAGTCTCAGGCCATATTAAGCTTAATTGTAGGACACTGAACAGTAAAGACCAGGAACAGGCCCTTCGGCCCACCACATTGTGCCGAACATGAGGCCAAATTAAACTAATCCCTGTTCCCTGTCCTTGCTCCATATCCCGTGTTCCTTGCATATTCCTGTGCTTATTTAAAAGCCCCTTAAACGCCCCCATCGTATCTGCCTCCATCACCACCCCCTGGCAGCACGTTCCAAACACCTGCCACTCTGTAAAAAACCTACCCCTCACATCTCCTCTGAACTTTCCCCCTCTCACCTTAACCACGTGCCCCCTAGTATTAGACATTTCAACTCTGGGGAAAAGATTCTGACTGTCAACACTATCAATGCCCCTCATCATTTTATAGATTTCTATCAGGTCTCCCCTCAGCCTCCGCTGCTCCAGAGAAAACAACCCTACTTTTCCAGCCTCTCCTTATAGCTCAAATCCTCTAATCCAGCATCCTGGTAAGCCTCTTCTGCACCCTCTCCAAAGCCTCCACATCCTTCCTGTAACGTGGCAACCAGAATCGAATGCAATTCTCTAAGCGCAGCCTCACCAAAGTTTTATAAAGCTGCAACGTGATATCCTAACTCTCACACTCAGCGCCCTGACCAGTAAAGGCAAGCGTGTCATACCCTTCGTTCCCACCCGATCTACTTGTGTGGCTTCTTTCACAGAGCTCTGGACTTGAACCCCAAGATCCTGCTGTACATCAGTGCTGTTCAGGGTCCTGCCATTAACTGTATACTTACCCTTAACATCCCAAAGTGCAGCATCTCACACTAGCCCGAATTAAACTCCATCTGCCATTTCTCCACCCATATCTGCAGCTGATCTATGTTCCACTGTATTCTGTGACAACCTTCTACACTATCTACAATGCCATCTATTTTTGTGTCATCTGCAAACTTACTAACCCACCCATCTACATTTTCATCTTAGTCATTTATATTTATCACAAACAGCTGAGGTGCCAGTCTGTATCCCTGCGGAACACCATCAGTCACAGACCTCCAGCCAGAAAAAAACCCTCCACCACTACACTCTGACTTCTATGGGCCAGCCAATTCTGTATCCAAGTGGCCAAGTCTCCGTGGATCCCATGCACCTTAATTTTCTGGATAAGCTGATCAGGAGGGACCTTGTCAAAAGCCTTACTAAAATCTATGTGAACGACATCCATTGTTCTACCCTCATCGATCACCCTCATCACCTCATAGAGTCATAGAGGTTTACAGCATGGAAACAGGCCCTTCGGCCCAATTTGTCCATGCAGCCCTTTTTTTAAAGCCCCTAAGCTGATCCCAATTGCCCACATTTGGCCCATATCCCTCTATACCCATGTAACTATCTAAATGCTTTATAAAAGACAAAATTGTACCTATTTCTGCTACTGCCTCTGGCAGCTTGTTCCAGACACGCACCGCCCTCTGTGTGAAAAAATTGCCCCTCTGGACACTTTTGTATCTCTTCCCTCTCACCTTAAACCTATGCCCTCTAGTTTTAGACTCCCCTACCTTTGGGAAAAGATATTGACTATCTAGCTGATCTGTGCCCCTCATTATTTTATAGACCTCTATAAGATCACCCCTCAGCCTCCTACACTCCAGAGAAAAAAGTCCCAGTCTATTCAACCTCTTCTTATAACTCAATCCATCAAGTCCTGGTAGCATCCTAGTAAATCTTTTCCGCACTCTTTCCAGTTTAATAATGTCCTTTTTACAATAGGGTGACAAGAACTGCACACAGTATTCAAGTGTGGCCTTACCAATGTCTTGTACAACTTCAACAAGACATCCCAACTCCTGTATTCAATGTCCTGACCAATGAAACCAAGCATGCCGAATGCCTTCTTCACCACTCTGTCCACCTGTGACTCCACTTTCAAGGGGCTATGAACATGTACCCCAAGAACTCTTTGTTCTGTAACTCTCCCCACTGTCCTACTGTTAACTAAGTCCTGCCCTGGTTCAATCGACCAAAATGCATCACCTCGCATTTATCTAACTTAAACACCATCTGCCATTCGTCAGCTCACTGGCCCAATTGATCAAGATCTTGTTGCAATTGGAGATAACATTCTTCACTGTCCACTATGCCACCAATCTTGGTGTCATCTGCAAACTTACTAACCCTGCCTCCTATATTCTCATCCAAATCATTAATATAAATGACAAATAACAGTGGGCCCAGCACTGATCCCTGAGGCACACCACTGGTCACAGGCCTCCAGTTTGAAAAACAACCCTCTACAATCACCCTCTGGCTTCTGTTAACAAGCTAATTTTATATCCATTTAGATACCTCACCCTGGATCCTGTGAGATTTAACCTTATGCAACAACCTACCATGCGGTACCTTGTCAAAGGCCTTGTTAATCCTTGAGAGGGCCTATTCTCTCCCTAGTTATTCTTTTGCCCTTTATGTATTTGTAGAAGTTCTTTGGAACTTCTTTGAACCTCCCCAACAAAAATCAATCAAGTTGGTAAGACATGACCTGCCCTGCACAAAGCCATGCTGATTATTTCCAAAGTAGCCCATGTCTTTCCAAATGCGCATGAGAATCCTCTCCAATAGCTTTCAAACCACTGATGTGGGACTCAACAGACTATAATTCCCTGCATTATCCCTTTTTCCTTTCGTGAACAGAGGAGCAACATTAGCTGCTCGCCAGTCCTCCAGGACTTCTCCAGTGGCTAGTGAGGTCCAAAGATCATTGTCAGGATCCCTGCAATCTCCTCTCTTGCCTCTCTCTGTGACCTGGGATAGATCCCATTGGGTCCTGGGGACTTTAACACTCTTCAAGAGTTCCAACGCCACTGCTATCTTGATCTCAGAATGCTCTAGCATGTTAGTAAGCTCCATGTTAATCTCACTGATGTGGAGATGCCGGTGTTGGACTAGGGTGGGCACAGTAAGAAGTCTCACAACACCAGGGTAAAGTCAGGTGAGTCTTCATCACTTACCTGATGAAGAAGCAGTGTTTCACAAGCTCGGGCTACCAAATAAACCTGTTGGATTTTACCCTGGTGTTGTGAGACTTCTTACTAATCTCACTGTTCTGTGTCCTTCTCCTTGTTGAATACTGACACAAAGTACTTAGTCAAGATTGCACTCACCTTCTCAGCCTCCAGGCACAAATTCCCTCCCTTGTTCTTGGGTGATCCTACCCTCAATCACAACATTGTATTAGAGGGTGTCCCTGCACCGCGGGGCCCTCCCCCTGCTGTCCCTGCGCCGCGGGGCCCTCCCCCCGCTGTCCCTGCGCCGCGGGGCCCTCCCCCTTGTGTCCCTGCGCCGCGGGGCCCTTCCCCTTGTGTCCCTGCGCCGCGGGGCCCTTCCCCTGGTGCCCCTGCGCCGCAGGGCCCTTCCCCTGGTGTCCCTGCGCTGCAGGGCCCTCCCCCTGCTGTCCCTGCGCCCCGGGACCCTCCCCCTTGTGTCCCTGCGCCGCGGGGCCCTCCCCCTTGTGTCCCTGCACCGCGGGGCCCTTCCCCTGGTGTCCCTGCGCTGCGGGGCCCTTCCCCTGGTGTCCCTGCGCCGCGGGGCCCTTCCCCTGGTGTCCCTGCGCCGCGAGGCCCTTCCCCTGGTGCCCCTGCGCTGCGGGGCCCTTCCCCTGGTGCCCCTGCGCTGCGGGGCCCTTCCCCCTGCTGTCCCTGCTCCACGGGACCCTCCCCCTGCTGTCCCTGCGCGGCGAGGCCCTTCCCCTGGTGCCCCCTGCGCCCTGGGGTCCCGCCCCTGGTGCCCCCCACACCCTGGGGTCCCGCCCCTGGTGCCCCCCACACCCTGGGGCCCCACCCCTGGTGCCCCCTGCGCCCTGGGGTCCTGCCCCTGGTGCCCCCCGTGCCCTGGGGCCCCGCCCCTGGTGCCCCCTGCGCCCTGGAGTCCCACCCCTGGTGCCCCCACACCCTGGGGCCCTGCCCCTGGTGCCCCCGCGCCCTGGGGCCCTGCCCCTGGTGCCCCCCACACCCTGGGGCCCTGCCCCTGGTGCCCCCGTGCCCTGGGGCCCTGCCCCTGGTGCCCCCGCGCCCTGTGTCCTGAGAGCTCCAGGGTAATGACAGAATCTTCCCCATGGTGCCGTATTAATCTTGATCACAGCGCTGTTATAGAGATTGAGCGCTCGAGCCTCACGGGTAATCAGGGAAGATCGGTTCGCAGGTTCGAGTCCGCTTTCGAATGCTCCCGGCTCCACAGGGAGGGTGACACAAACTCCAGGAAGTCCAGTCCGACCAAATCCCTTTCCCATCTGTGATTAACAGGAGGATTTGCTGGGGGTTAATCATCGTCACTTTGTCCATTCCCAATCCAAGCACAACCTCACTGGCACAGCCAGGGACAGACACAAGGCACACAGGCCTGTCCCCAAATCACAATCCACTCCCATCGCACACACAAAAGAGCAAAGAACAATGAAAATTCCAGCACAGGAACAGGCCCTTCGGCCCCTCCAAGCCTGCACTGACCATGCTGCCCGACTGAACTAAAACCCCCTCCCCTTCCGGGGACCATATCCCTCTATTCCCACCCTATTCATGTAGTTGTCCAGATGCCCCTTAAAACCCACTATCGTATCCGCTTCCACTCCCTCCCTCACAACAGATTCCAGGCAGCCACTACCGTCTGTGTAAAAACATGTCTCGTACATCTCCTTTAAACTTTGTCCCTCGCACCTTAAACCCCTGCCCCCCCAAGTCATTGACTCTTCCACCCTGGGCAAAAAGCTTCTGACTATCCACTCTGTCCCTCGTAATTTTGTAGGCTTCTATCAGGTCTCCCTCTCAACCTCCATCACTCCAGTGAGAACAAACCAAGTTTCTCCAACCTCTCCTCATAGCTAATGCCCTCCGTACCAGGGCAACATCCTGGTAAATCTTTTCTACACCTTCTCCAAAGCCTCCACATCCTTCTGGTAGTGTGGGTGACCCAGAATTGAACACAATATTCCAAGTGCAGCCTAACTAAGATCCTATAAAGCTGCAACATGACTTGCCAATTTTTAAACTCAGTGCCCCGGCCGATGAAGGCAAGCATGCCGTATGCCTTCCTGACTACCTTCCCCACTTGCATTGCCACTTTCAGTCTCCTGTGTACCTGTACACCCAGATCTCTCTGCTAATCAATACTCTTAAGGTTTCTGCCATTTACTGTATATTTCCTATCTGTATTAGACCTTCCAAAATACATTACCTCACATTTGTCCGGATTAAACTCCATCTGCCATCTCTCCGCCCAAGTCTCCAACTGATATAAAAATGCTATATCCCTGTATCCTCTGATGGTCCTCATCGCTATCCGCAAATCCACCAACCTTTGTGTTGTCCACAAACTTACTAATCAATCCAGTTGCATTTTCCTCCAAATCATTGATATATATTACAAACAGCAAAGGTCCCAGCACTGATCCCTGAGGAACACCACTTGTCACAGCCCTCCATTCAGAAACACATCCTTCCACTGCTACCCTCTGTCTCTGTGACCGAGCCAGTTTTGTATCCACCTTGCCAGCTCACCTCTGATCCCGTGCAACTTCACCTTCTGCGCCAGTTTGCCATGAGGGACCTTGTCAAAGGCCTTACTGAAATCCATGTAGACAACATCCCCTGCCCCACCCTCATCAATCATCTTCATCACTTCCTCAAAAAACTCGATCAAGTTTGTGAGACACGACCTCCCCTTCACAAAACCATGTTGCCCCTCACTAATACATCTGCTTATTTCCAAGTGGGAATAAATCCTGTCTCAAAGAATCCTCTCCAATAATTTCCCTCCCACTGCTGTAAGGCTCACCGGCCTGTAATTACCTGGATTATTTCTTGTTACCCCTCTTAAACAGAGGAACAACATTGGCTATTCTCCAATCCTCTGGGACTTCCCTGTAACCAGTGAGGATACAAAGATCTCTCTCAAGGCCCCAGCAGTTTCCTCCCTTGCCTCTCTCAGTATTCTGGGGTATATCCCATCAGGCCCTGGGGACTTGTCTATCTTAATGTTTCTCAAAACCCCCAATACTTCCTCTTTTTTGATCTCAACATGACCCAAACTATCCACACACCCTTTTCCAGACTCATCCTCCACCAAGTCCTTTGGTGAATATTGATGCAAAGAACTCATTTCATACCCCACCCATTTCCCCTGGGTCCATGCAAGAATTCCCTTCCTTGTCCTCGAGTTGGACAACCTTCTCCCTGGCCACCCTCTTGCTCTTTATGTGTAAAAAGCCTTGGGATTTTCCTTAAGTCTGCTGGCCAATGTTTTTTGCTGACTCTTTTTAGCACAGATACACACTTGCACGTGCGCACACACACTCATTCCCGCGTGTGCACACACACTCAGTCTCTCTCACACACTCTCTTTCACACAGTCAGTCCAGAATCCACTCCCGTCTGTCTGATCCATTCCTGTACCCAATCCCTTTACTGATGAATTTTTTTAGACTAACACCCGTACTCACACCAACAGTTGTCGTTGTTATAACAGGAGCGAACATCCACAATCTGTCCTGGGCACGCTTTGCCATCATATTTGCGACCCAGGCACGTTCGGGTTCTCTTCTGCTGTCCCACATATTGCCGACATGAGATATTCCAGTCCAAACGCACGCAATCAGTCCACCGTGACCAAGCATTCCAAAATCCATCAACTGGAACACAACGGAAATTTAACAACAACAGCAAATGGGATCAACCTCCAGCAATGCAAAACACACACACACACACACACACACACACACACACACACACAGAGCAACCATGTAGCATTCAACAATACAACACATACACAGCGATGCAGCATCCAGTAATAGATCCATTTAATAACGCAACACTCAACTAATCTCCATTACAAGCCCACAGCAATGTAACACCCCACCCCAGCATTGGAGCACCCAGTATTGCATCCCACAACAGACACTCCCCATGACAGATACTCCCCGTGACAGGTACTGTGGAGAGTAACTCACCTCCTGACTCCCCGCAAAGCCTGTCCACCATCTACAAGGACACAAGTCAGGAGTGTGATGGGATACTCCCCACTTGCCTGGATGAGTGGGGCTCCAACAACCCTCGAAAAACTCAACACCATCCAGGACAAAGCAGCCCCGCTCGATCGACACACTAACCACAAACACTCACTCCCTCCACCCCCGATACACAGTGACAGCCGTGTGTACCATCTACAAGATGCGCTGCAGCGACTCACCGAGGCTCCTTAGGCAGCACCTTCCAAACCCACCACCTCTACCACCTAGAAGGACAAGGGCAGCAGATACCTGGGAACACCCCCCACCTGGAGGTTCCCCTCCGAGTCACTCACCATCCCAACTGGGAAATATATCGGCCGTTCCTTCACCGTGGGCTGGGGTCAAAATCCTAGAATTCCCTCCCTAACGGCATTGTGCAGCACGTGGACTGCAGCGATTCAAGGAGGCAGCTCACCACCACCTTCTCAAGGGGCAGCTAGGGACGGGTAATAAATACTGGCCCAGCCAGTGACGCCCATGTCCTACAAATAAATTAAGAATAAACCACCGCCCCCCCCCCCCCCTGTCACAGACCCTCCCCATCACTGACCACTTGCCCACCCAGTTCTGAGATATGGGAACCTGTGTCTGGATGGATCGCCATTGGATGGGGTACCCAAACCCTTCGCTCTGTGGTGGAACATGTTTGTCTCAGTGGTGGGTAACTGACTTCCCCCTCCTGGGAAGTGCAGTCAGAATCAGAGCGAGACCTTTCTCACTGATTATTTGCCTCGGATAGACACAGGTATCACTCTCCCTCCACCCCAGTCAGAGTCAGAGAATTGTACAGTACTGCCCATCGAGTCTGCACCAACAGTAACCAGCACTAAAGTGGCACTAATTCTGCACTTGTCCCATATCCTCGAATTTTCTAATGTTTCAAGTACCAATCCAAATACTTTTTAAAGGTTGTAAGGTTTCCAGCCTCTGCTCTCTTCTCCGGCCGTGCCGTCTGAGTAAAGAAGTTTTTTTCTCAAATCCCTCTCTTCTGCTCCTCACCCTAAAACTGTGCCCACTAATGATTGACCCCTCAGCCAAGGGGATGCTCCCCACTCACCCTGTCCATACCCTCCAGAATCTTACACACTTCAATCGTGTGCCCAGCCCCCCACCTTCCCTGCTGCAGAGAAAACAACCCGAACCTACCCAGTTCTGCTTACAGTTCAAACGCTCCACCCCAGACAGCATCCTCCTCTGTACCCACTCCAGTGTTATCACATCCTCCCGATAGCGAGGAGACCGGAACTGCACACAGTACTCCAGCTGTGGCCTCACCAACATTCTGGACAGCTCCAACATTAGCTCGTGCTCTAAAGCCACGAGTGGTTAAAATCAAATGTCCCAAACGCCTTCTTAACTACAAGAGAAAATGCTGGAAAATCTCAACAGGTCTGGCAGCATCCGTAAAGAGAAAAGAGCTGACGTTTCGAGACCAGAATACCTTTGTCACAGGCTCATCTGGACTCAAAATATCAGCTCTTTTCTCTCCTTACAGATGCTGCCAGACCTGCTGAGATTTTCAATGTTTTCCCTTTTGGTTTCTGATTCCAGCATCTGCAGTCATTTGCTTTTGTGTCTTCTTAACTATCCCATTTACCTAGTCTGCTGCCTTCAGGGATCCGTGAATAATTACACCAAGATCCCCCTGTTCCTCTGAGCTTCCCAGTAAACATAGAACACAGAGGCAGGAGTAGTCCATTCAGCCCTTCAAGCCTGCCCCCACCTTTCAATATGATCATGGCTGATCATGCACTTTCAGTATCCGATTCCTGCTTTCTCTCCAAAACCCCTTGATCCCTTTAGTTACAAGGGCTACACCCAGCTCCCTCTAATGAACTGGCCCCTGGCTTTCTGTGGTAGAGAATTCCACAGGTTCACAACTCTCTGAGTGAAGAAGTTCTTCCTGATCTCAGTCCTGAATGGCTTACTCCTTTATTCTTAGACTGTGACCCCTAGGTCTGGACTTCCCCAACATCGGGAACATTCTTCCTGCATCTAGCCTCTCCAGTTCCCTCAGGATTTTATATGTTTCCGTGAGATCCCCTCTCATTCTTCTAAATTCCAGTGTCCTGCCATTCGTTAAATACTCCCTTGCCTTGTTACTTCTTCCAAAGTGCATCACCTCGCACCTTATCAGGGTGAAATACCATCTGCTACTGTTCTACCAATCTGACCAACCCATCCATACCTTCCTGTAACCTACAGCCATCTTCTTCACCACTAACCACCCGGCAAACTTGCCTCTCATTCCCCCCACGTTCCTATCAATATCACATATGTAGATAACAAATAATAAGGGACCCAGCACTGAACCTTGTGGTACACCCCTGGACACCGGTTTCCAGTCACTCGAGCAGCCTTCTACCACCTCTCTCTGTCCTATCACTAAGCCAATTTAGGATCCATCTCACCAAGTTTCCCTGAATTCCGTGTGCTTTAACCTTCTCAATCAGGATCTCATGTGGGGCCTTGTCAAAGGCTTTGCTAAAATCCATATAAACCACATCAACTGCACTACCCTCAGCCTCATACTTTGAAAAATTCTATCAAATTTGTTAGGCATGACCTCCCTCTGACAAAGCCATGCCACCTCTCCCTAATTAACCCATGCCTTTCCAAGTGGAGATTCATTTGCTGTTTCGTAGGTTTCTCCCCACCACTGACGTGAGACTCCCCAGTTTATAATTTCCTGGCTCGTCTCTACCACCTTTCTTGAAGAGTGGAACCACATTAGCCATCCTCCAGTCCTCTGCTACTTCCCCTGGGATGTGGAGATGCATAAGTGCAGTAAGCAGTCTCACAACACCAGGTTAAACAGGTTTATTTGGCAGCACTAGCTTTCAGAGCTCCTTCGTCAGGTGAGTGAGGACTTGTGTTCACAAACAGGGCATATAAAGACACAAACTCAATTTACAAAATAATGGTTGGAATGCGAGTCTTTACAGGTAATCAAGTCTTAAAGGTGTAGACAATGTGAGTGTACAGAGCGTTAAGCACAGTTTGAAGAGGTGTGTATTGTCTCAAAGGCAGATCATGCCTTACACGCCTGCTTGAGCTCTCTGAAAATGTGACTAAATACATTGACAAAGGAAGAGCAGTAGATGTGATTTATGTGGACTTCAGCAAGGCATTCGATAAGGTCCCCCATGTAAGGCTTCTTGAGAAAGTGAGAGGACGTGGGGCTGTTGCCTTGTGGATCCAGAACTGGCTTGCCTGCAGAAGGCAGAGAGTGGTTGTGGATGGGTCTTTTTCTGTATGGAGGTCGGTCACCAGTGGAGTGCCCCAGGGATCTGTTCTAGGACCCTTGCTGTTTGTCATTTTCATAAATGACCTGGATAAGGAAGTGGAGGGATGGGTTGGTAAGTTTGCTGACGACTCGAAGGTTGGTGGTGTTGTGGATAGTTTGGAGGGATGTCAGAGGTTGCAGCGTGACATAGATAGGATGCAAGGCTGGGCGGAGAAGTGGTAGATGGACTTCAACGCGGATAAATGTGTAGTGGTCCATTTTGGCAGGTCAAATGGGATGAAGGAGTATAATATCAAGAGTAAGACTCTTAGCAGTGTAGAGGATCAGAAGGACCTTGGGGTTCAGGTTCATAGGACTCTTAAATCAGCCTCGCAGGTAGAGGATGTGGTTAAGAAGGTGTCTGGTGTACTAGCCTTCATTAATCGAGGGTGTCCAACGAGGGGCATACACACAATGGGTTGTACTGGGGCTGCTCTTGGTTGTTCGAGATTGGTCTAGTGCTTCATGTCGTTAGTGTGTGCCTAAACTGGACAAGATACTGAGCAAGACGACAGCTCAGTGACTATCGCTGATTGCTGTGCAGACACATGGATTTGGGTCGGTGTCTGTGGGAGTTTGCACATTCTCCCCGTGCTTGCGTGGGTTTTCTCCGGGTGCTCCGGTTTCCTCCCACACCCCAAAGATGTGCTGTTAGGCTGATTGCCAGGAATAAATTGTCCCTAAATCAGTTTCCCTCAATCTGGATGGCCATAAAGCATTAGACAGGGGTCATGGGTAGAGAGGTGGACTGGTGGTGTTGAGATGGCAGCGTGGGCTCGTTGGGCCGAAGGGCCTGTTTCCCAGGCTGATTTTTTTGTTCTTTGTTCTTTTGTTTGTATTGAGTTTAGGAGTCTGGAGATAATGTTGCAGCTTTGTAAGACCCTAGTCAGACCTCTCTTGGAATACTGCGCTCAGTTCTTGTTGCCTCATTACAGAAAGGATGTGGAAGCTATTGAGAGGGTGCAGAGGAGATTTACAAGAATGTTGCCTGGATTGGGTGGCATGTCTTATGAGGATAGGTTAAAGGAGCTCGGTCTTTTCTCCTTAGAGAGACGAAGGAGGAGAGGTGACCTGATAGAAGTGTATGAGATGTTGAGAGGTATTGATCAGGTGGATTCTCAGAGGCTTTTTCCAAGGGCTGAAATGGTTGCTATGAGAGGACACAGGTTTAAAATGCTGGGGAGTAGGTACAGAGGAGATGTCAGGGGTAAATTTTTCACTCAGAGGGTGGTGAGTGAGTGGAATCGGCTGCCGTCGGTGGTGGGGGAGGCAGATTCGATAGGGTCTTTTAAGAGACTTGTGGATGAGTACATGGGATTTAATAGAATTGAGAGTTATAGGTAAGCCTAGTAGGTATGGATATCATCGGTGCAACTTGTGGGTCGAAGGTCCTGTTTGTGCTGTAGTTTTTCTATGTTCTATGTCTCCAGCCAGGACAGTTGGTGAGATTTTGTAACCCCCACGACTTGTCTGGGCTTGCAAATCTCATCTTTGGGTAAGCATTCTTCAAGGCGGCCTTCACGACACACGACAATGCAGAATCAATGAGCAGAAACTGATAGCCAAGTTCCACACACGAGGATGGTCGGAACCAGGATCTTGGGTTCATGTCACACTATCTGTAACCCCCATGACTTGCCTGGGCTTGCAAATTCTCACTAACTGTCCTGGCTGGAGACAATACGCACCTCTTTAACCTGTGCCTAACCCTCTCTCCACTCACACTGTCTGTATCTTTAAGACTTGATTACCTGTAAAGACTCGTTTCCAACCATTATTTTGGAAATTGAGTTTGTGTCTTTATATGCCCTGTTTGTGAACACAAGTCCTCACTCACCTGACGAAGGAGCCTAAGACTCTGAAAGCTCATGCTGCCAAATAAACCTGTTGGACTTTAACCTGGTGTTGTGAGACTTCTTACTACACTTCCCCTATCGCCAGAAAGGAATTAAAAACTTGCATCAGATCCCTTGCAATTTCTTGCCTTGCCTCCCACAGCAGCCTAGTGCGCAATTCATCCGGACCTGGGGATTTGTCCATTTTTAAGACCATCAGAGTCTCCATTACCTCCCCATTTCCAACATCAAACAGTGCAAATTCCTCCCCAGACAGAGCAACATTCTCCTTCCTACCTGGACAATGGACCTTGGTGTTGCAGGGAACATTCTTCACAGAAATCCCAGGACAATCAGCGCCACCATGCTTGGGAGCTGGTTGGTCACATCGCCTCTCCTGACGAACTTTCCCAATACCACAGGTTGTAGAACACTGTGATACTTCAGTCCAGGCTCCCCAATGCCCTGCAACTAAACACAAAGAGGGATAGAGAGGGGCAGAGAGCAACCAGAACCAAATCATTCACTGACAAAGACCAAATTGTTGCCTGTACTGTCCAGTCCTCCCCCTGCTGCCCCTGCACCGTGGGGGCCCTCCCCAGGTGCCCCTGCACCGTGGGGGCCCCTCCCCTGTTGCCCCTGCACTGTGGGGGCCCCTCCCCTGTTATCCCTGCACCGTGGGGGGCCTCCCCCTGGTGTCCCTGCACCGTGGGGGCCCCTCCCCTGTTGCCCCTGCACTGTGGGGGCCCCTCCCCTGTTGTCCCTGCACTGTGGGGGCCCCTCCCCTGTTGTCCCTGCACTGTGGGGGCCCCTCCCCTGTTGTCCCTGCACCGTGGGGGCTCTCCCCCTGTTGTCCCTGCACTGTGGGGGCCCCTCCCCTGTTGTCCCTGCACTGTGGGGGCCCCTCCCCTGTTGCCCCTGCGCCGTGGGGGCCCTTCCCCTGGTGTCCCTGCGCCGTGGGTAGAGTTCCCAGGTTTAATCAGTAAATCTGCTGGAACTCACTGGGACAGAATGGTAGGAAGTCACATGGATTGGTTTCTGTGTTGCTTCCAGGGCAAGGATCACCAGGTGGATGCACAGAAGGTGCTGGGTTGTTGCAAAGCCGAGTTCGCCTTCGGACTGGAACCAATTTGGGTCTTTCATTTTGACAGGTTTGACTACACGAGGTCCAGTGTCCCCACGGTGACCAGGATCCATGGGCTGTCAAATATAAGGGCTGGTTAGAGCAACTCAATGAATAGACAATGTAATCTACAGCCAAACAACATCTGTACAACACACATCATCCCCAACACCTGTACAACACACATCATCCCCAACACCTGTACAACACACATCATCCCCAACACCTGTACAACACACATCATCCCCAACACCTGTGCAACACACATCATCCCCAACATCTGTGCAACATACATCATCCCCGACATCTGTACAACACACATCATCCCCGACATCTGTACAACATACATCATCCCCGACATCTGTGCAACATACATCATCCCCGACATCTGTGCAACACACATCATCCCCGACATCTGTACAACACATCATCCCCGACATCTGTACAACACACATCATCCCCGACATCTGTGCAACATACATCATCCCCGACATCTGTACAACATACATCATCCCCGACATCTGTGCAACACACATCATCCCCGACATCTGTGCAACACACATCATCCCCGACATCTGTGCAACACACATCATCCCCGACATCTGTGCAACACACATCATCCCCGACATCTGTGCAACACACATCATCCCCGACATCTGTGCAACACACATCATCCCCGACATCTGTGCAACACACATCATCCCCGACATCTGTGCAACACACATCATCCCCGACATCTGTGCAACACACATCATCCCCGACATCTGTGCAACACACATCATCCCCGACATCTGTGCAACACACATCATCCCCGACATCTGTGCAACACACATCATCCCCGACATCTGTGCAACACACATCATCCCCGACATCTGTGCAACACACATCATCCCCGACATCTGTGCAACACACATCATCCCCGACATCTGTGCAACACACATCATCCCCGACATCTGTGCAACACACATCATCCCCGACATCTGTACAACACACATCATCCCCGACATCTGTACAACACATCATCCCCGACATCTGTACAACACACATCATCCCCGACATCTGTACAACACACATCATCCCCGACACCTGTGCAAAACTCCAGCTCCAACATCTGTACAAAGCATACAGCCCAATGCCTGTATAAAACACAACATCTGTCCAAAATACAACCTCCAACATCTGTAACAAACAGTTTCTTCAACAAGTGTACAAAACAGCCCAATGTCTGTGCAATATGCAGACAGAGACAAACACAAAATGCAGATAAATCCCAGGCAAGTGAGAGTGACCGATGGATAGACAGAAGCAGAGAGAGAGAGAGAGAGAGAGGGGTGGGGGCAGGAGGGGGGAGGGAGATTCAGAGAACGAGATAGGGCAAGGAGAACAACAGAGAGAAGGGAGGGTGATGAAGATTCACACTCACTGGGACAGATCCGTTTGGTATCACATCTTTCAACCTCGGAGTCAAGTCCGTAACATCGGCCCCCACACAAAGGGGGAGGGTTTGAGCAGCTGCGAGTTCGCTTCTTCTGACCAATGGCACATGTGACTGAACAGTGGGTCCAGTCAGACCACAAACTCCACCCACCATCAACTAGAACATAGAACAGAGAGAAGATCACTTTGGAATGCAGACCCATATGACAGAATAAAATGTGGCCCCGCGCATTAGGTGGGAAATACAAACGCAACCAATAGCCCAGAATGAAGTGGTGTTGTGTCTCTTGGAGAACATTAAGGTGGATAAGTCCCCAAGGCCCAATGGGATCTACCCCAGGTTATTGGGAGAGGCAAGAGAAGAGATTGCAGGGATCCTGACAATGATCTTTCTATCCTCGCTAGCCACTGGAGAGGTCCCAGATGACTGGCAACCATGTTTTTTTTCCGTTCAAGGAAGGGAAAAAGGGATAATCCAGGAAATTATAGCTTGTTGAATCCCACATCAGTGGTTGAGAAGCTATTGGAGAGGATTCTTAGGGACAGGATTTGGAAAATTTTGGCCTGATTAGGGAAAGTCAGCATGGCTTTGTGTGGGCAGATCATATCTTGCCAACCTGATCGATTTCCTTCGGTGGTGGTGGTGGTGGTGGGTGGGGGGAGGACGAGTGACGAGGGTGATTGATGAGGGCAGAGCAATGAATGTTATCAACATGGATTTTAGTAAGGTTTTCAACAAGGTCCCTCATGATAGGCGTAGCCAGAACTCCAACAAGTACAGACCCCAGAGTCCTCAGCAGTTCAGGACCCCAAGCAGCATTGATGTACAAAGGGACCTTGGGGTTCAAGTCCATAACTCCCTCAAAGTGGCCACACAAGTACTAAAGAAGGCGTATGACACACTTGCCTTTACTGGTCAGGGCGCTGAGTGCGAGAGTTAGGATATCACGTTGCAGCTTTATAAAACTTTGGTGAGGCTGCGCTTAGAGAATTGCATTCAATTCTGGTTGCCACGTTACAGGAAGGATGTGGAGGCTTTGGAGAGAGTGCAGAAGAGGTTTACCAGGATGCTGCCTGGATTGGAGTGTTTGAGCTATAAGGAGAGGCTGGATAAAGTAGGATTGTTTTCTCTGGAGCGGCGGAGGCTGAGGGGAGACCTGATAGAAATGTATAAAATGATGAGGGGCATCGATAGTGTTGACAGTCAGAATCTTTTTTCCAGAGTTGAAATGTCTAATACTAGGGGGCACGTGGTTAAGGTTCAGAGGCGATGCAAGGGGTAAGTTTTTTACACAGAGTGGTAAGTGTCTGGAATGTTGCCGGGGGTGGTGTTGGAGGCAGATACGATGGGGGCATTTAAGGGGCTTTTAGATAAGCACATGAATGTGCAAGGAACATGGGATATGGAGCAAGGGCAGGGAATAGGGATTAGTTTAATTTGGCCTCATGTTCGGCACAACACGGTGGGCCGAAGGGCCTGCTCCTGTGCTGTATTGTTCTAAGTTTTGTGTACACGCAGCCCCGGCCGACGGCCCGGAGACGCAGCCCCATTCAGTTGATCACCTCGTGTTCTGTGGGCACTCTCCAATTCACTGACACTATGTCTCTATTCCTCATACTCTACCCTGGGTTAACCTGAGCCCGGTTACTCACCCACACAACATTTGCGTTCAATGCAAGGTCTTGCCTGTAGACTTTCGTGACCAGTGCATCGCCCCTTCCCGTAGCACGTTCGCCGGCGCTGCTGTACTCCCTCCTTGCAGCTCACCGTACACGCTGACCACTTGGTCCACTCTGTCCACTGCCCAATTGGGCTAGGCGGTCACAGAAACATTCTCAATAAATCGGATACCGCACAGAGAATCACAAATACCATTCACAATACTGAGCCTTAAAGAAATGATTTTCAGTCATGTTTCTCTGCAAGGTTTCTGAGCAGGTCCTAGCATTTTATCAGTGCTGTACTGTCTGTAACTGGTGTCCTCTAATTGTAACTGAAGCACAAGAAGAGTTATTATGCTAATTTTAATCTGAACTAATGCATGTTCATAGATCATAGAACCCCAAAGTGCAGAAGGAGGCCCTTCAAACATTCCCAGGACAGGTACAGCACGGGGTTAGATACAGAGTAAAGCTCCCTCTACACTGTCCCCATCAACACTCCCAGGACAGGTACAGCACGGGGTTAGATACAGAGTAAAGCTCCCTCTACACTGTCCCCCATCAAACACTCCCAGGACAGGTACAGCACGGGGTTAGATACAGGGTAAAGCTCCCTCTACACTGTCCCCATCAAACACTCCCAGGACAGGGACAGCACAGGGTTAGATACAGAGTAAAGCTCCCTCTACACTGTCCCCATCAAACACTCCCGGGACAGGTACAGCGCGGGGTTAGATACAGAGTAAAGCTCCCTCTACACTGTCCCCCATCAAACACTCTCAGGACAGGTACAGCACGGGGTTAGATACAGAGTAAAACTCCCTCTACACTGTCCCCATCAAACACTCCCAGGACAGGTACAGCACGGGGTTAGATACAGAGTAAAGCTCCCTCTACACTGTCCCCAACAAACACTCTCAGGACAGATATAGCTTGGGATTGGGAGAAATAGTTTGCGTGTGTGACTCACCTGCAGGAGTGTGAGATCCCACCTTCTTCCAGCTGAAAGCAGTAGTTGATATTCAGACAACAATCCTCTTGTTCAATGCCAGGTCCAATCAGATCGACACACCTCCCTGTCTGACTGTCCACTCCACTGAAACAGCTCACCTTCACTGCCTCTGACACAGGACAGATTATTAAAGCACCTTGCACTGACTCTGGCAAGCTTGCTAACAGAGTGGTTCAGTGGAGGAGGAATAAACCGTAACTAGGGAAGCCTCAATGCTGACCATTAACACTGTAGATACAGGTAGCGCACGATCGAAGGACGGACACAGGTGCAGACAGTGTCTGAACAAGCACTATCTCAGACAGACACTGGCCGGAATTTTACTGTTCTGCCTGCCACAGATATCGGAGCAGGCGAGGGGCAGACATTGAGGAGGTCTGTTGACCTCGGGTGAGATTTTACGGTTTTGGGATGGGTGAGGCTATAAAATCCTGCCCTCTCTCTCTCTCTCTCTCTGTGGGGCTATCTCTGACACCACACTGAATTTTAAGAACACACTGAACACTGGTACCTGTGGCTGTGGTCAGGAGACAGAGGATGGTGATAAGCAGCAGGATCCTGTTGTTCATGTTGGAGTTTGGGAACTGCCTCAGGCTCTGACTGGCGATGGTGAAGGTACTGTAAGGTGTGCAAAGTGCAACATTTAGTGGGAAGTAAACGTCCCCAAGCTCACTGACCTTGCAGAGTGGACTGGCTCTGATTACCCAATGTTTGCTCGGGGAATCCGTCACCTCCACACCAGTAACATTACCAGGAACCAGAGTTGACCCTTTGTGGCAGACATTGCTGTCCCAAAACAGTGGCACAAGCCCACATTCCCCTCAGCCAGAGCAGGCAGAATGAGAGGGAGTCTCAGAACCTCCAGTCTCACCACCCTGCAGGATCTGTGCTTCGACAGGAGGGAGGCAGAAAGCAACTTGGCAGACTGACAGAGAGGGAGAGAGAGTGTGAGGGTCTGCCCAGTGCAGCGCCAGGCTGCCCACGCTGCAGCAAGGAAATGTAAATATTATTCATACTGTGAGCAGGAATGGGAGGGAGGAGGAGGGAGAGAGGGGAGGGGAGAGAGGAGAAGGGGAGGAGTGGAGGAGAGGGGGAGCAAGGGGGATGTGGAGGACTGGTTCCTCCTTCCCCCCAGTGCCAATGAGAAAGGTGTTGACACAGCAGGATGGTGTGAGTGAGGCGGAAGATGAGTTTTCTAAAGTTTAATGTATTCTGAAATTTTTAAAATTTATTTATTGGTAGGCTTACATTGAAGTTACTGTGAAAATCCCCTAGTCGCCACACTCTGGCACCTGTTGGGTTACACTGAGGGAGAATTTAGCACAGCCAATGCACCCTAACCAGCACATCTTTCAGACTGTGGGAGGAAACCGGAGCACCCGGAGGAAACCCGCGCAGGCACGGGGAGAACGTGCAGACTCCGCACAGACGGTGACCCAAGCCGGGAATCGAACCCAAGTCCCTGGCGTTGTGAGGGAGCAGTGCTAACCCACTGTGCCAGCATGCGGCCCCCGAGAGAGAAAGGCAGAAGAGGATGTGAGAGGGAGGAGGAGTGAGAGAGGCAAAGGAGGGAGGAGAGAAGCGGAGGACAAGGGAGAGAGGTGGGAGGAGGAAGATGAGCGGAAAGGGAAGAAGAGATGAGGGAGGAGACGGGAGAGCAGGAGGGGGAGGAGGATGTGAGGGGATGAAATTCACACAGAATTCAAATATGGAGATTTATTCAATATTTCAAATAATTTACAAAATATCCCAAATGAAAGGAAATAATTTGAGTTGCACAGAGCCCAGAATGGGAAAATATATTTACCAGAACTTTCTGGATTTCTTCTAAGGGAGCAGAAAGATCGACGAGGGGGACTTGGGTACTTGAACATTCAGCGGTCTTTATTGCAGCTGTTCATTCATTCATAGTCTGGGCTAACACTGCCCAAACGGCTCCGACACTACTGGAGTTAAGAGCCCAGGGGCACCAGGGGAAGGGCCCCGCGGCGCAGGGACACCAGGGGAAGGGCCCCGCGGCGCAGGGACACCAGGGGAAGGGCCCCGCGGCGCAGGGACACCAGGGGAAGGGCCCCGCGGCGCAGGGACACCAGGGGAAGGGCCCCGCGGCGCAGGGACACCAGGGGAAGGGCCCCGCGGCGCAGGGACACCAGGGGAAGGGCCCCGCGGCGCAGGGACACCAGGGGAAGGGCCCCGCGGCGCAGGGACACCAGGGGAAGGGCCCCGCGGCGCAGGGACACCAGGGGAAGGGCCCCGCGGCGCAGGGACACCAGGGGAAGGGCCCCACGGCGCAGGGACACCAGGGGAAGGGCCCCGCGGCATGACGGTGTATGGAGGGTATTTGGGGATTGATAGTAAAGGTGAGCAGACAGCTGAGGGAGACGGGCAATGCGTCTGTTACTGGAACAAAAAATGAACCAAAGATTTCACAGAGATTCAGGTTGCAGTTAGTTGTTTTATTGAGTTAATATCAATCCACAATGAGTTACAGAGAGAAAGAGAGAGATAGAGAGTGAGAGACAAAGAGAGACACAGGCAGAGAGACAGAGCCAGACTCTGATGAGTTGGGACATATTAAGATTGAAGATTGCAGTGACCAATCAAAATGTAAATCCATCGATCCTGATAGATGCATCAACAAGATACAAAATCTCATTTTCATTCAGAGCATTGTCCTGTGAATAAAAAAATCTTCATTAATAACAAACCAATGCAAGCCCTCGGAATCAACGTAGATAAACCTCTGGTGTGTGTGGGACCAAGTGAGAGTCAGTGTGTGCGGGACCCGTACCCCAGTGAGAGTCTGTGTGCGGGACCCGTATCCCAGTGAGAGTCAGTGTGTGTGGGACCCGTACCCCAGTGAGAGTCAGTGTGTGCGGGACCCGTACCCCAGTGAGAGTCTGTGTGCGGGACCCGTATCCCAGTGAGAGTCAGTGTGTGTGGGACCCGTACCCCAGTGAGAGTCAGTGTGTGCGGGACCCGTACCCCAGTGAGAGTCAGTGTGTGTGGGACCCGTACCCCAGTGAGAGTCAGTGTGTGCGGGACCCGTACCCCAGTGAGAGTCAGTGTGTGTGGGACCCGTACCCCAGTGAGAGTCTGTGTGCGGGACCCGTATCCCAGTGAGAGTCAGTGTGTGTGGGACCCGTACCCCAGTGAGAGTCAGTGTGTGCGGGACCCGTACCCCAGTGAGAGTCAGTGTGTGTGGGACCCGTACCCCAGTGAGAGTCAGTGTGTGCGGGACCCGTACCCCAGTGAGAGTCAGTGTGTGTGGGACCCGTACCCCAGTGAGAGTCAGTGTGTGCGGGACCCGTATCCCAGTGAGAGTCAGTGTGTGCGGGACCCGTACCCCAGTGAGAGTCAGTGTGTGCAGCTGAATGTGTGACTGAGGGATTGATGCAAGGTAGAAGGCTTCACTATTGTCGATCACTGGGAAGTATTTGTGAGAGAAGGGCACCTGTACAGGAGGGATGGGGAACATTTGAATGGGAGGGGGACAAATATCTTAGCTGGGAGATTTGCTGGAGTGTTTCGGCAGGGTTTAAACTAATATGGAGGGGGGGTGGGGATGAGACTGATAGCTCATTAGGCACTGGGATCGGGAGCGAGTTGGGTGACAGGGTAGGTTTGGTTGAAAGGAAAATTATCCGGGGGAAGGAGGATCCAAGTGGGCCTGGAGGTTTGGATTGCATCTGTTTTAATGAGAGGAGTGTAACGGGTAAAATGGATGAGCTTAGGGCCTTGATGTTCGTGAGGAATTTAGATGTGGTTGCAGTGTCAGAGACATGGTTAAAGGAAGGGCAGGACTGGCAGCTAAATATTCCTGGGTATAAGTGTTTTAGGTGTGACAGAGGAGGGTTGAAGAGAGGTGGTGGGGTGACGTTGTTAAGGAGCATATCACAGCAGTGCAGAGGGAGGATAATATGGAGGAGTTAGGGATTGAGTCGCTGTGGGTGGAGTTGAGGAATAGGAAGGGAGCTATTACTATGCTAAGGGTGTACTGTAGGCCACCCAACAGCCCAAGGGCAGTGGAAGAAGGCATATGTAAAGACATTTTAGATAGGTGCAGAAAGAATAGGGTTGTTGTAGAGGGTGACTTTAATCTTCCTGGAGTGGATCTTCCTAGAGCTGGGGGTTCGGATGGGGAGGAATTTGTAAAATGTGTGATGGAAGGGTCCTTGGAGCAGTACGTAACTAGCCCGTCTAGGGAGGGGGCTCTACTGGATTTAGTTTTGGGTAATGAGCCGGGTCAGGTGGTTGAGGTTGCAGTCGGCGAACATGTGGCTAACAGTGACCGCAAGTCTGTCTACTTTAGGATAAAAATGGAAAAGGATGAGTACTGTCCGAAGGGGAGGGTGCTGAACTGGGGGAAGGCGAGCTATAGCCGGATTAGGAAGGAGCTGATGGACACTGATTGGGAGAGGTTGTTAGCAGGTAAGTCCACAGTTGGCAAGTGGGAGGCTTTCAAGGGAAAACTGAAAAGGTTGCAGGAAAGACATGTGCCGGTAAAGAGGAAGGATGGGAAAGGCAGGATTAGAGAGCCGTAGATTATAGGGGATATTGAGGACTTGGTCAGGAAGAAGAAAGAGTCATATGTTAGGTCTAAGCAACTGGGAATGGAGAGAGCACTGGAGGAATATAGAGAGAGCAGGAGGGAGCTCAAAAGGGGAGTTAGAAGAGAGAAAAGGGGGCATGAAATTGCTTTGGCTGATAGGATTAAGGAAAATCCAAGGCATTTTACTCTTATATTAGGAACAAAAGGGTGGTTAGAGGGAAAATCGGTCCTCTTAGGGACAAAGGAGGGGAACTGTGCATAGAGTCTGAGGGAATGAGGGAGATCCTGAATGAATACTTTGCGTCAGTATTCATGAAGGAGAGGGGCTTGGTGTCTTATAATGTCTTGGAGGGAGCTGTAGACCGTTGAAGGAAACATCCATTACAAGGGAGGAAGTATTAGGGTTTTTAGGCAGCATAAAAACTGATGAAGCTCCGGGGCCTGATGGCATTTATCCCAGGCAACTTAGGGAGGTGAGAGATGAAATTGCTGGGCCTCTGACGCAAATCTTTGTCTCTTCTTTGGACACAGGTGAGGTCCCAGAGGACTGGAGGATAGCTAATGTGGTACTGCTGTTTAAAAAGGGCAGTAGGAATAACCCTGGTAATTATAGGCCAGTGAGTTTGACGTCAGTGGTAGGAAAGTTGTTGGAAAATATTCTTAGGGATAGGATGTATATGCATTTGGAGCGTTGCGATCTAATTAGGGATACGCAGCATGGCTTTGTTCAGGGGCCTTACGAATCTGGTAGAATTTTTTGAGGAGGTGACAAAAACGGTTGACGAAGGACGAGCCATTGACGTCGTCTATATGGATTTCAGTAAAGCGTTTGACAAAGTCCCTTACAGTAGGCTAGTAGAAAAAGTTAAGGTTCATGGGATACAGGGACAGGTATCTAGATGGATTGAAAACTGGCTAGGCAACAGGAGACAGAGAGTAGTAGTGGAAGGGTCCTTTTCTAGCTGGAGGTCTGTCACCAGTGGTGTGCCACAGGGCTCAGTACTGGGACCTCTTCTATTCGTAATATATATAAATGACTTGGAAGAGGGCATACGTGGTGTGATCAGCAAGTTTGCAGATGACACAAAGATGGCAGGATTGGCGGATAATGAGGAGGAGTGTCAGGTGACACAGCAGGATATAGATAGGCTGGTATATTGGGCAGATAAATGGCAGATGGAATTTAATCCTGACAAATGCGAGGTGATGCATTTTGGAAGGAATAATGTAGGGAGGAGTCACATGATAAAGGGTAGATCTATTAAGAGTATAGAAATGCAGAGAGACCTGGGAGTGCAAGTGCACAAGTCTCTGAAGGTGGCAACTCAGGTGGAGAAGGTTGAGAAGAAAGCTTATGCTAGCCTTTATAGGAAGGGGTATAGAGTATAAGAGCTGGTGTCTAATGCTACAGTTGTACAGAACATTGGTTAGACCGCATTTGGAGTACTGCATCCAGTTCTGGTCACCTTACTACTGGAAGGACGTGGAGACCCTGGAGAGAGTGCAGAGGAGGTTTACCAGGATGCTGCCTGGTATGGAAGGACTGGGTTATGAGGAAAGATTGGGTAAACTGGGGCTCTTTTCCTTAGAAAGACAGAGATTAAGGGGGGATCTGATAGAGGTGTATAAAATAATGAAGGGAATAGATAGAGTAAACAGTGGCAGGCTTTTTCCTAGATTGGAGACAAATATCACCAGGGGCCACGAGCTTAGGGTGAGGGAGGAGAAGTATAATTTGGATGCTAGAGGGAGGTTTTTCACACAGAGGGTCGTGGGGGTATGGAATGCACTACCAAGTAAGGTGGTGGAGGCAGGCACGCTGGGCTTGTTTAAGGTTTACTTAGATAGGCACATGAGCGAAACAGGGATGGAGGGTTAAATAAGGGTTTTAAATAAGGGTCAGAGCCTCGGGACGTTCCTGGAAATCTAATGCTGCATGTGTTGATGTTTTGTCTCTTTTACTGTGCAGGTGCATCAGTCCACCTTGTTGTCGAACGAGGGGCATGCACACAGTGGGTCATGCGTGGGCTGCTCTTGGATGTTTCGAGAGTGGCCTAGTACTTCGCGCTGTTTGTGTATGCTTAAAACTGGACCAGCAGATGGGCACCACAACAGCTCACTAACTATCGCTGTTAGCTGTGCAGATACATGGATTTGGGCCAGTGTCTGTGGGAGTTTGCGCATTCTCCCTGTGGTTGCGTGGATTTCCTCCGGGTGCTCTGGTTTCCTCCCACACCCCAAAGATGTGCTCTTAGGCTGATTGGTGTAACAAATTGTCCCTAAATTATTTTCCCCTGAATCTGGTTTCCAATGGGGGTACCATAAGCATAGACACAGGTCAAGGGAGGTGTAGGAAAAATACATTGTTAAGATGGCAGCACAGGCTTGTTGGGCCGAAGGGCCTGTTTCCCGTGCTGTGTTGTTCTTTGTTCTTTTGTTCTTTGACCCGTACCCCAGTGAGAGTCAGTGTGTGTGGGACTCGTACCCCAGTGAGAGTCAGTGTGTGTGGAACCCGTACCCCAGTGAGAGTCAGTGTGTGTGGGACCCGTACACCAGTGAGAGTCAGTGTGTGTGGGACCCGTACCCCAGTGAGAGTCAGTGTGTGTGGGACCCGTACCCCAGTGAGAGTCAGTGTGTGTGGGACCCGTACTCCAGTGAGAGTCAGTGTGTGTGGAACCCATACTCCAGTGAGAGTCAGTGTGTGTGGAATCCGTACTCCAGTGAGAGTCAGTGTGTGTGATAAAGAAGGGTAGGAGAAACTATGAAGCTGGGCTAGCGCTTAATATAAAAAAGGATAGCAAGAGTTTTTATAAATATATAAAAAGGAAGAGGCTGGCTAGGGTGAATGTTGGTCCTTTAGAGGATGAGAAAGGGGACCTAGTGGTAGGGGATGAGGATATGGCTAAGGTATTGAATAACTTTTTTGTTTCTGTCTTCACGGAGGAGGACGTGAATAATTTGCCGGGTGTTAGCGATGGAAAGGTGGTAGGACTGGAGGGTCTTAATGACATTACTGTTACTAGAGAGGCGGTGCTCGACAGACTGGAGGGGCTGATTGTGGACAAGTCCCCAGGACCGGATGGAATGCATCCGAGGGTTCTGAAAGAAATGGCGGAGGTGATAGTGGATGCCTT
Organism: Carcharhinus amblyrhynchos; assembly: GCF_965287045.1. Classification (NCBI taxonomy): domain Eukaryota; kingdom Metazoa; phylum Chordata; class Chondrichthyes; order Carcharhiniformes; family Carcharhinidae; genus Carcharhinus; species Carcharhinus amblyrhynchos. The sequence goes on from NW_027650115.1 coordinate 34,873, forward strand.
GGTGGTTATTTTCCAGACGTCGCTGGATTCCGGGGAAGTGCCGGATGATTGGAAAACGGCTAATGTTACGCCGTTGTTTAAGAAGGGTGCCAGGCAAAAGGCGGGGAATTATAGGCCGGTTAGTTTAACGTCTGTGGTGGGTAAAATGTTAGAATCTGTCATTAAGGAGGAAATTGCGAGGCATCTTGAAGGGAATTGCTTGATATAGCAGACGCAGCACGGTTTCATTAAAGGGAAGTCGTGTCTGACAAATTGACTGGAGTTCTATGGGGATGTGTCTAGGGCGGTGGATAGAGGACAGCCGGTGGATGTGGTCTTTCTAGATTTTCAGAAGGCGTTTGACAAAGTTGCTCACAAGAGGTTATTGCAGAAGGTCGAGGGACATGGAGTTGGGGGTAGGGTGTTAGCGTGGATAGAGGACTGGTTGTCAAATAGGAGGCAGAGAGTGGGGGTCAACGGGTGCTATTCAGATTGGCGGATGGTGACTAGTGGAGTGCCCCAGGGGTTGGTGCTGGGGCCTCAGCTTTTTACCATTTATATAGATGATCTGGAGGAGGGAACCGAGTGTAGGGTGTCAAAATTTGCTGATGACACCAAGATAGGGGGAACGGCAAATTGTGCGGAGGGTGTGGAGAGTCTGCAGAAGGATCTAGATAGGCTGGGCGAATGGGCCAGGAAATGGCAAATGGAATTTAGTGTTGGCAAGTGTGAGGTGGTCCACTTTGGTAGGAAGAATGGTAGGAAGGACTATTACTTACAGGGCGAAAAACTGCAGCAGGCGACAGTGCAGAAGGACCTCGGGGTCCTTGTGCATGAGTCGCAAAAACCCAGCTTGCAGGTGCAGCAGGTGGTCAGGAAGGCGAATGGGATGCTGGCCTTCATAGCGAGGGGGATTGAATATAAAAGTAGGGAGGTCTTGCTGCAGCTGTATAGGGCATTGGTGAGGCCGCAGCTGGAGTACTGTGTGCAGTTTTGGGCACCGCACCTGCGCAAAGATATTTTGGCCTTGGAGGGAGTGCAGAGGAGGTTTACTAGGCTGATACCGGAGTTGAGGGGGTTGAGCTATGAGGAGAGGCTGAATAAACTGGGCTTGTACTCGTTAGAGTTTAGAAGAATGAGGGGAGATCTCATTGAGACGTATAAGATGATGAATGGGATGGATAGGATAGAGGTGGAGAGACTCTTCCCGCTCAAAAAAGACAGTAGGACTAGGGGGCACAGCCTCAAGATAAAAGGGGGGCGGTTTAGAACGGAGTTGAGGAGGAACTTCTTCACTCAAAGGGTGGTGAATCTCTGGAATTCTCTGCCCATTGAAGTAGTGGAGGCTGCCTCGCTAAATATATTTAAGACGCGGGTTGATGGGTTTTTGATAAGAGAGGGGATTAAGGGTTATGGGGAGAAAGCGGGAAAGTGGAACTGAGCAGCGACAGATCAGCCATGATCTTATTGAATGGCGGGGCAGGCTCGAAGGGCTGGATGGCCTACTCCTGCTCCTATTTCTTATGTTCTTATGTTCTTATGAACCCGTACTCCAGTGAGAGTAGTGTATGTGGGACCTGCACCCCAGTGAGAGTCAGTGAGTGTGGGACCTGATGAAGGGCAAACCCCGAAAGCTTGTGAGTTTACTATCAAATAATTTGGTTGGACTTAAACCTGGTGTTGCCAGACTTCTTATTGGGATCCATATCCCAGTGAGAATCTGTATGTGGGGGACCCCCCGTAACCCAGTGAGAGTCAGTGTGTGTGGGGCCCGTACCCCAGTGAGAGTCAGTGTGTGTGGGACCCGTAGCCCAGTGACAGCCACTGTGCGTGGAACCCGTATCCCCGTGACAGTCAGTGTGTGTGGGGCCCGTAACCAAGTGAGAGTCAGTGTGTGTGGGACCTGCACCCCAGTGACAGTCAGTGTGTGTGGGATCCATACCCCAGTGAGAATCAATGTGTGTGGAACCCGTATCCCCAATGAGAGTCAATGTGTGTGCTGTGTGTCGGAGAATGGGGTTATTTGGTGATGTGATGAATTCTCTCACCTCTGTCAATCGCAGTCTGGAACATTAAGACATGGCAATGTGTCCTCAAGTACCTTCCGCTCTCCATGGAGCTCCTCACAGTCGAAGATAGGATTCCCCCAGAAAAATATTGGGACTTTTTTCTGCACTCCTGTCTCCTTTCTACAACACAGTGAATCCAGTAATTCATGGAGAACAATTCATATCAACCAGATCCCAGAATACTGTCTCCCGCACTCTGTCGTACAGCGCCCCAAAATCCCCTGGTGCCCCCTGCACCCTGGAGTCCCACCCCTGGTGCCCCCACACCCTGGGGCCCTGCCCCTGGTGCCCCCTGCGCCCTGGGGCCCTGCCCCTGGTGCCCCCCGCGCCCTGGAGTCCCACCCCTGGTGCCCCCACACCCTGGGGCCCTGCCCCTGGTGCCCCCACACCCTGGGGCCCTGCCCCTGGTGTCCCCGCGCCCTGGGGCCCTGCCCCTGGTGCCCCCGCGCCCTGGGGCCCTGCCCCTGGTGCTCCCGCGCCCTGTGTCCTGAGAGCTCCAGGGTAATGACAGAATCTTCCCCATGGTGCCGTATTAATCTTGGTCACAGCGCTGTTATAGAGATTGAGCGCTCGAGCCTCACGGGTAATCAGGGAAGATCGGTTCACAGGTTCGAGTCCGCTTTCGAATGCTCCCGGCTCCACAGGGAGGGTGACACAAACTCCAGGAAGTCCAGTCCGACCAAATCCCTTTCCCATCTGTGATTAACAGGAGGATTTGCTAGGGGTTAATCATCGTCACTTTGTCCATTCCCAATCCAAGCACAACCTCACTGACACAGCCAGGGACAGACACAAGGCACACAGGCCTGTCCCCAAATCACAATCCACTCCCATCACACACAAATACACACCAACGCACACTCACAAGCAGACAGACACACACATACACAGATTCACACTCGCACGCATACACACCAGTGCACGCAAACATTCACTCAGACAGATGTACACAGAGGCAGACACACACACAGATATACACACACACACACACTCGCACACCCACACACCAATGCACACACACACTCTGGACACACAGACACACACACACTTGGACTCACGCACAGATACACCCAGCCACCCACCCACCCAGAGATACACATTGATGGGACGTGGGGCATCGCTGCTATACCAGTATTTATTGCCCATCTCTAGGTGTCCCTTGAGAAGATGGTGGTGAGCTGCCTTTTTGAATCACTGCAGTCCACGTGCTGTGGGTTGAGCCACAATGCCATTAGGCAGGGAATTCCAGGATTTTGACCCCGCGACTGCGAAGGAACAGTGATATATTTCCCAGTCAGGATGGTGAGTGCCTTAGAGGGGAACTTGCAAGTGGTGGTGTTTTCCAGGTGTCTGCTACCCTTGTCCTTCTAGATGGAAGTGGTCGTGGGTTTGGAAGGTGCTGTCTAAGGATCTTTAGTGAATTGCTGCACTGCATCTTGTAGATAGTACACACTGCTGCTACTGAGCGTCGGTGACGGAGGAATTGAATGTTTGTGGATGTGGTGCCAATCGAGCAGGGCTGCTTTGTCCTGGATGGTGTCGAGATTCTTAGGTGTTGTCGGAGCTGCACTCATCCAGGTAAATGGGGAGTATTCCATCACACTCCTGACTTGTGTCTTTGTAGATGATGGACAGGCTTTGGGAAGTCAGGAGATGAGTTACTCTCCGCAGGATTCCCAGCCTCTGACCTGTTCCTGTAGCCACTGTGTTTATGTGATGACTTCAGTTCAGTTTCTGGTCAATGGTAATGTTGATAGGGAGGGAAGGAACTCAGCCATGGGAACACCATTGAATATTATGGGGCAGTGGTTGGACTCTCCCTTATTGGAGATGGTCATTGCCTGGCACTGTGTGGGCTGAATGTTACTGCCACTTGTCAGCCCGAGCCTGGATATTGTCCAGATCTTGCTGCGTTTGGACACGGGCTGCTTCAGTATCTGAGGAGTGGTGAATGGTGCTGAACGTTGTGCAATCATCAGTGAACATCCCCACTTCTGAACTTATGATGGAGGGAAGGCCATGATGAAGCACCTCGGACACTAACCCTGAGGGACTCCTGCAGTGATGTCCTGGAGCTGAGGTGACTGACCCTCCACAACCACAACATCTTCCTATGCACCAGGTATGACTCCAAACGGGGGAGAGATTGCCCTGATTCCCATTGACCCCAGTTTCGCTAGAGCTCCTTGATGCCACACACAAGGAGCCAATCCCTTTACTGATGAATTTTTTTAGGCTAACACCCATACTCACACCAACAGTTGTCATTGTTATAACAGGAGCGAACATCCACAATCGATCCTGGGCATGGTTTTCCAGCAGGTTGGCGACCCACGCATCTTCGTGTTCTCCTCTGCTGTCCCACAACTGGCTGACATGAGATATTCCTGTCTGAACGTCCACATTCCGTCCACACAGACCAAGCCGTCCACGATCCATCAACTGGCCAGGAACATGAATTGAACAAAGACAGTCAATTGCAGCAAATGGAGTCAACATGCAGCAATCCAGCACACGCGCTTAGCCATCCAGCAGTGCATCTGCAACTAGACAAACAGTGAGAGCAACCTGGACACAAATCATTCATTGACAGAGAACAAATCATCACATGTGCTACGGGCTCCTTCCCCTGGTGTCCCTGAGCCGCGGGGCTCCTTCCCCTGGTGTCCCTGAGCCGCGGGGGCTCCTTCCCCTGGTGTCCCTGAGCCGCGGGGGCTCCTTCTCCCGGTGTCCCTGAACCGCGGGGCTCCTTCCCCCCGGTGTCCCTGCACCGCAGGGGCCCCTTCCCCCGGTGTCCCTGTGCTGCGGGGCCCCTTCCCCCCAGTGTGCCTGCGCCGCAGGGCCCCTTCCCCCCGGTGTGCCTGCACCGCAGGGCCCCTTCCCCCCAGTGTCCCTGCGCTGCGGGGGCTCCTTCCCCCGCGCCCCCCCCCCCCCCCCCCCCCGCCGGTGTCCCTGCGTCACGGGGGCTCCTTCCCCTGGTGTCCCTGAGCCGCGGGGCCCTCCCCTGGTGTCTCTGCACCTTGGGACCCTTCCTCCCAGTGTTGCTGTATGAGGCTTTTCCCCTCGTGTCCCTGCATCATGGGTAGAATTTTCAGGTTTAATCAGTAAATCTGCTGGAACTCACTGGAACAGAATGGTAGGAAGTCACATGGACTGGTTTCTGTGTCGCGTCCAGGGCAAGGTTCACCAGGTGGATGCACAGAAGGTGCTGGGTTGTTGCAAAGTCGAGTTCGCCTTCGGACTGGAATCAATTCAGGTTCTCTCTCTCGACAGGTTTGACCACACGAGGTCCAGTGTCCCCACGGTGACCAGGATCCATCAGCTGTCAAATACAAGGGCTGGTTAGAGCAACTCAATGGACAGACAATAGAATCTACAGCCAAACAACACCTGTACAGAAACACTGAACCCAGGGCTCAACATCTGGATGTGACACAGAGCCCAACAACTGTACCAAACACAATCTCCAATATTTGTACAAAACACTGAGCCCAACATCTGTACAAAAACAGAGCTCAATATCTGTACAAAACCCAAACTCCAACATTTATACAAAACCCAATATTCAGCAGAACACAATAGGAACAAAGGAATTAAGAGCTGAAGCCAGCAAATTCAACCCTTCGAGCTCGCTCTGCCATTCAAACAGATCATGGCTGACCTCTCCCTGGTCATAAATCCACCTCCTCCCTGTTCCCCATATCCCTCATTCCCTTTTTTTTTAAAAAACAGAAATATATCTATTTCCTTCTCAAAACCATTCAATGATTCCGACTCCACTGCGCTATGGGGCAGCGAGTTCCACAAATTCACCACCCTCAGCGAGTAGTAGTTCCTCCTCATCTCAATTTTAAATCTACCGTCTCTCAACCTGTGACCTCTTGTTCGAGATTGCCCCACAAAGGAAACATTTGGTCTACATTTGCTTTATCAATCCCTTTTAGTATTTTATATCCCCCGATCAGATCCCCTCTCACCCTTCTAAACTCCAGCGATTACAAGCCCCAAACTATTTAATCTCTCCTCACACATAAGAACATAAGAAATAGGAGCAGGAGTCGGCCAACTAGCCCCTCGAGCCTGCCCCGCCATTCAATAAGATCATGGCTGATCTGTCGTGGCTCAGTTCCACATTCCCGCCCTCTCCCCATAACCCTTAATCCCCTCTCTCATCAAAAACCCATCAACCCGCGTCTTAAAAATATTTAGCGAGGTAGCCTCCACCACTTCAACGGGCAGAGAATTCCAGAGATTCACCACCCTTTGAGTGAAGAAGTTCCTCCTCAACTCCGTTCTAAACCGCCCCCCCTTTATCTTGAGGCTGTGCCCCCTAGTCCTACTCTCCTTTCTGAGCGGGAAGAGTCTCTCCACCTCTATCCTTTCCATCCCATTCATCATCTTATACATCTCAATGAGATCTCCCCTCATTCTTCTAAACTCTAACGAGTACAAGCCTAATTTATTCAGCCTCTCCTCATAGCTCAACCCCCTCAACTCCGGCATCAGCCTAGTAAACCTCCTCTGCACTCCCTCCAAGGCCAAAATATCCTTGCGTAAGTACGGCGACCAAAACTTCACACAGTACTCCAGCTGCGGCCTCACCAATGCCCTATACAGCCGCAGCAAGACCTCCCTACTTTTATATTCAATCCCCCTCGCGATGAAGGCCAGCATCCCATTCGCCTTCCTGACCACCTGCTGCACCTGCAAGCTGGGTTTTTGCGACTCATGCACAAGGACCCCGAGGTCCCTTAACATCAACCCTTTCATCGCCAGAATCAATCTGGTGAACCTCCCTCTGAACTGCCTCCAATGTCACCACACCCTTCCTCAAATAAGGAAACCAAACCCGGCCACAATACTCCATATGTGGTCTTACTGACACCCTATACAATTGCAACAACACTTCTCTATTTTTATATTCCAGTCTCTTTGCAACATCCCGTTGGCCTTTATGGTTACATGCCGCACCTGCACACTGACTTTCTCTAATATATGAACAAAGGCACCCAGTTTTGAGCTTTGTTTTTCCGAATGCTCAGTCATCTCCTCCGTACTGACTGATTCCAGCAACTTCCCCACCACAGAGGTCAAGCTAACTGGCCAATAGTTTCCCACTTTTTGCCTCTCTCCTTTTTTGAATAGGAGCATCGCATTAGCGTGTTTCGAATCCACCCAGACCTCACCAGAATCCAAGTAATTGTGAAATATCACAACCAATGCATCCACTATCTCTGCTGCCACCTCCTTTAATACCCCACAATGCAGGCCATCGGTTCCTGGAGACTTATTTCATTTGATTTATTATTGTCACATGTATTAGCATACAGTGAAAAGTATTGTTTCCCATATGCTATACAGACAAAGCATACCTTTCATAGAGAAGAGTGCAAAATGTAGTGTTGCAGTCATAGCTAGGGTTTAGAGAAAGATCAACTTAATGCAAGATAAGTCCATTCAAAAGTCTGACAGCAGCAGGGAAGAAGCCGTTCTTGAGTTAGTTCATATGTGACCTCAGACTTTTATATCTTTTTCCCGATGGAAGAGAGAATGTCCGGGGTGCGTGTGGTCCTTAATTATGCTGGCTGCTTTGCCGAGGCAGAGGGAAGTGTAGACGGAGTCAATGGATGGGAGGCTGGTTTGTGTGATGGACCGGGTTCCATTCACAACCTTTTATAGTTTCTTGCGGTCTTGGGTAGGGCAGAAGCCGTACCAAGCTGTGATATAACCAAAAAGAATGCTTTCTATGGTGCATCGGTAGAAGTTGGTGAGAGTCATAGCGGACATGCCAAATTTCCTTAGTTTTCTGAGAAAGTACAGCGTTGGCAGACTTTCTTAACTATAGTGTCGGCATGGGGGGAGGAACCAGGACAGGTTGTTGGTGATCTGGACACCTAAAACCCTGAAGCTCTCGACTGTTTCTACTTCATCTCATTGATGTAGACAGAGGCATGCTTTTTCCCGATGGAAGAAGGTGGAAGAGAGAATGTCCAGGGTGTGGGGAAAAGCTGGCTGCTTTTCCAAGGCAGTGGGAAATGTAGACAGAGCCAATGGATGGGAGGCTGGTTTGAGTGATGGATAGGGCTACGTTCACAATTCTTTATACTTTATTGGGGTCTTGGCCAGAGCAGTGTTACGGTTCAAGTCAGAAACTCCGAAGTGTTTTATGATGCCCACCTGGATCTTGAATTTGGCTGGGATAAGCAAAAGATGTTTCACTTCAGGTATGATTCAAGTGACCCACTGGGGAGCTTTTATCAAACAAACTTTTTTTAAGAATATCGTCAATACGTATAGTGAGAAAATTAGCAAGAACTTTTATCAATCAAAACAAGAAACAGAACAACCAAAATAACGTAAAACCCTTAATAAATATGTCTGATGTGATCCGATCAAACCAATGCCATAAATAAAAAACCCTTTTCCCAAGTTTAACACAGCAAAGACTAGTGTTCACGTGACACTGGACTTGGCTCCTTTGGATGAAGAATGCAGGTCTCTGGATAGATTCAGAATAGGTTGAAGTCAGAACAACTTCCCAAAATACCAGGGACCCTAGGCAAGCCACCAACAGCAGGTCTTCTCCTCCAGGAAGACCTTCAACTAAACAGAATTTCCCCAAACCAGGGAGAGACAGACACACTCACTACTACCCCTGGTGTCCCTGTGCCGCGGGGCCCTTCCCCCTGGTGTCCCTGTGCCGCAGGGCCCTTCCCCCTGGTGTCCCTGTGCCGCAGGGCCCTTCCCCCTGGTGTCCCTGTGCCGCAGGGCCCTTCCCCCTGGTGTCCCTGTGCCGCAGGGCCCTTCCCCCTGGTGTCCCTGTGCCGCAGGGCCCTTCCCCCTGGTGTCCCTGTGCCGCAGGGCCCTTCCCCCTGGTGTCCCTGTGCCGCAGGGCCCTTCCCCCTGGTGTCTCTGCGCCACAGGGCCATTCCCCCTGGTGTCCCTGCGCCGCGGGGCCCTTCCCCCTGGTGTCCCTGCGCCCTGGGACAGTTCCCATGATTAATCAGTAAAGTTGCTGGAACTCACTGGGACAGACGGGTAGGAAATCACATGGACTAATTTCTGTATCACTTCCAGGGCAAGATTCAACCGGTGGATGGGAAGAGAGCTCCAGATTCCTGCAAACTCGAGTTCGCCTTCGGACCGGAATCAATTCGGGGCTTTCCTCGCGGCAGCTATGACTACACGAGGCCCAATTTCCCCAGGATGACCAGGCTACAGGGACTGTAAAATACAAGGGCAGATTAGAGCAACTCAATGAATAGGCAACAGCAGAATCTGCAGTGAAACTCTACAGAAACAATGAGCTCAGGGCTCAAAACCTGGATGCGACACAGAGATAAACATCTGTACAAAACCCAATCTCCAACATCTGCATGGACAGAGCAACATTGTCTTCCCCAGCTGGACAAGGAATCTTGGTGTTGCAGGGGACATCCTTGACCGAAATCCCAAGACAATCAGTGCCACCGAGCTTGGGAGCTAGTTGGTCACATCGCCTCTCCTGATGAACTCTCCCACAGGTTGTAGTGCACTGTGACACTTCAGGCCAGGTGGACGGACGGATGGACGGACAGATGGAGAAAAATGAAATCGTGGTGTCACATCAGCAGGTAAGTGATTGGCTGGTGACTGGTAAGCAGCTTTTCTTTTCTTCTATTGGCATTGTAGAGTCATACAGTCATAGAGGTTTACAGCATGGAAACAGGCCTTTCGGCCCAACTTGTCAATGCCACCCATTTTTTTAAGGCCCCAAAGCTAATCCCAATTGCCCGCATTGGGCCCATATCCCTCTATATCCATCTTACCCAGGTAGATGCTTTTTAAAAGACAAAATTGTACCCGCCTCTACTACTACCTCTGGCAGCTCGTTCCAGACACTCACCACCCACTGTGTGAAAAAATTGCCCCTCTGGACCCTTCTGTATCTCTCCCCTCTCACCTTAAATCTATGCCCTCTAGTTTTAGAGTCCCCTACCTTTGGGAAAAGATATTGACAATCTACCTATGCTCCTCCATTACTTTACAGACGTCTATAAGATCACTCCTCGGCCTCTTATGCACCAGAGAAAATAGTCCCAGTCTATTCAGCCTCTCCTTATAACTCAATCCATCAAGTCCCGGTAGCATCCTAGTATATCTTTTCCGCGCTCTTTCTAGTTTAATAATATCCTTTCTCTCATAGGTTGACCAGAACTGTACACAGTATTCCAAGTGTGGCCTTACCAATGTCTTGTACAACTTCAACAAGACGTCCCAATTCCTGTATTCAATGTTCTGACCGATGAAACCAAGCATGCCGAATGCCTTCTTCGCTACTCTGTCTACCTGTGACCCCACTTTGAAGGAGTTATGAACCTGTACCCCTCGGTCTCTTTGTTTTGTAACTCTCCCCAACACCCTACCATTAACTGAGTTGTTGTTGTCAGTTAAATTAAAGGTTAAATCATGGCAGAAGATCCCAGATCCATGTCAAGCTCCTCTTGTGCAAAGTGGGAATTCAGGGTGCCCTGGCTCCTTCACATGCAAAAAGTGTGTGCAGCTGCAACTCTTGTTGGGCCATCTGATGGCTCTGGAGCTGTGGATGGATTCACTTTGGAGCCGATGCTGAGGAAGTCGGGGATAGCATGTTCAGTGAGTTGGTCACATCGCAGATGAAGATTACTGAGGGAGAAAGTGTCGTTAAGTTGATGCTTGTGAAATTGTCTGTTAAAAGGGTGGTACTTTTTTCTGTACTTAGAGTTTAACAAAGAGATGTAGGTTCATATAGAGTACACAGACTGAAACATTGCATCAAAGAGCAAGCGGGAGTGTTACCAAGACAACAGGCTGTTTTTGAGTTTTAGCCAATCAATCAGCTTAAACTAGGCACTTAGCTATCAGCAGCCTATTAGATTTAAAGTTGTTGTTTTGGTAACCAATCCTATTGTGGGGATGTTAGTCTGTCATCGGGGATATAAGAGATGGGGGGGGACAGTGGTACAAACAGGAGAAGAACACCCTGCCACAGCTCACAGCTTTAGAGAGACAGGGCAACTGCCATAGTCTTATTAGATTTCTATTAACTTTTATTTCTCTACATCTTAAATAGACAGTCCCAAGCAGTCATTTTACTGAAATGTATTTCAGTTTAGAGTTCAAGGTTCAGATTCTAAAGAGGACTTTGGATTACTGCAGTTCCATGGAGTCAGCAATTTACAAGTTGTATGAGAAACTGCAAAAATGTCTTCTGGTCGCATTGATGTCTTACAAGGTCTCATCTCAATAGTGAAGATAGCAAAAGAAGACAGAGATTCCAGTTAGAAGAAATCACCAAACACAGAATTTTCCTGGAAGATAAAACCTGGTTGTAATTTAGAGAATGACTAAAAATTCTATTCTTTTTGTTAATGAGTGGGAAGTGTATTATCTAAACAGCATTCCATTAGAATGATGTTTTATTGGGTTTGTTAACAGTTTAGCTAAGCTGTTCACTGCTAGTTAGGTAAATAAAGTCTTACTTGTTGATTTTACAGAGGGAGTGTCAGGAAGTTATTCTGATTAGCGGGTTGTACAATATCTCACACTCACTTTAACAGATTACAGGGTGAGGGATTCCTCTTTGAGTGGTTAGGTGTTAACTCTCAGAGAGGGGATTAACCTCCCCTTTATAACAATAGGGAATGGGTCACCACCAGACAGAAGGAGAGTAGGAAAGCAGTGCAGGGGTCCCCGGCGGTCATCTCCCTCCAAAACAGATGGACCGTTTTGCATACTGTTGGAGGAAATGGCTCAGCAGGGGAAGGTGGCAACAGCCAGGTTCATGGCACCGTGGATGGCTCTGCTACACAGAAGGGCAGGAAAAAGAGTGGCAGAATTATAGCAATAGGGGATTTAATTGTGAGAGGAATAGACAGGAGTTTCAGCAGATGCAAACAAGATGCCAGGATGGTATGTTGCCTCCTTGGTGTAAGGGTCAAGGATGTCACGGAGCAGCTACAGGGCATTCTGGAAGGGGAGGATGAACAGCTAGCTGTCGTGGTGCACCAAAGATATCGATAAAAAAAAGGGATGAGGTCCTACAAGCTGAACTTAGGGATTTAAGAGTTAAACTAAAAAGTAGGACCTCAAAAGTAGTAATCTCATTGCTACATACTAGCCAGAGTAGGAATGTTAGGATAGGTAAGGCGAATACATGGCTTGAGGGATAGCGCAAGGAGGGATACAAATTCCTGGGATATTGGCAACAGTTTTGGGACAGGTGGGACCAATATAAATTGAATGGTCTGCACCTGGCAGTAGGGTGAGTGTTTGTTGGGGAGGGTTTAAACAAATATGTCTGGGGGATGGGAACCTGGCGTAACATTTAAATGGGAAAGGTGGATCATCCAAGGCTAACAAGTAAAATCAGGGATTGTGTTAAAGCTAAAGAGGAGGTATATAAATTGGCCAGAAAAAGCGTAGGGCTGGAGGAAATTTAAAATCCAGCAGAGGAGGACAAAAAGGTTTAATTCAGAAGGGGGAAACAGAATATAAGAGTAAGCTTGCAGTAAACATAAAAACTGACTGGAAAAGCTTTGATAGATAAGTGCAGAGAAAAAGTCTGGTGAAGACAAATGTTAGAATCAGGGATTCATAATGGGCAACAAAGAGATGGCAGACCAGCTGAATAAATACTTTGAATCTGTCTTTACTAAGGAGACAAATAATTTTCCAGAAATAACAGGGGACAGAGGGTCTGAAGGAGGAACTAAAAGAAATTAGTCAGGAAATTGTACTGGAGAAATTGTTAGGATTAAAACCTGATAAGTTCCCAGGGCCTGATGCTCTGCATCCCAGAATGCTCAAGGAAATGGCCCTAGAAATAGTGGATGCATTGGTTAGCTAGCATTCTGTAGATTCTGGAAGAGTTCCTGTGGATTGGAGGGTGGCTAATGTAGCCTCACTTTTTTAAAAAAGGGGCAAAGAGGAAACAGGGAAGCATTGACTAATTAGCTTGATATAAGTTTGTGGGGAAAATGCTGATGTCAATTATTAAGGATGTAATAACTGAGCATTTGGAAAGTGGTGACAGGATCAGTCTAAGTCAGAATGGATTCACTAAAGGGGAATCATGCTTGACAAATCTGGAATGTTTTGTGGATGTGGCCAGTAGAATGGACAAGGGTGAACCAGTGGATGTTGTATATCTGGACTTTCAAAAGGCTTTTGACAAGGTTCCAAGAAGAGATTAGTGAGTAAAATTAAAGCTCATGCTACTGGGGTCAATGTATTGAGGTGGATAGCGAACTGGTTGGCAGACAGGAAACAGAGAGTGGGAATAAATGGGTCCTTTTCAGAGCAGCAGGCAGTGACTAATGAGGTACCACAGGTTTCAGTGCTGGGACCCCAGCTATTCACAATATACATTAATGATTTGGCCAAAGGAATTGAATGCAATATCTCCAAATTTGCAGACAACACTAAGCTGGGTTAATAACCATGATACGGAGATGCTGGCATTGGACTGGGGTGGGCACAATAACAAGTCTCTCAACACCAGGTTAAAGTCCAACATGTTTATGAAGGAACAGCGCTCCGAAAGCTCGTGATACCAAATAAACCTTGTGGACCTTAACCTGGTGTTTGGAGACTTCTTATTAATCTGGGTGGCAGTGTGTGCTGTGAGGAGGATGCTAAGAGGCTGCAGGGTGACTTAAACAGGCTGGCTGAGTGGACAAATACTTGGCAAATGCAATACAATGTGGGTAAATGTGAGATTATCAACTTTAGTGGCAAGAACAGGAAGGGGGATTATTATCTAAATGGTGGGACTTTAGGAAAAGGGGAAATGCAATGTAACCTGGTGGAACTGTCCCTGAAGGTGGGCCTGCAGGTAAAGCAGGCAGTGAGGAAAGTTAATGGCATGCTGGCCTTCGTAGCAAGAGGATTTAAATATAGGAGTAATGATGTTTTGCTGCAGTTATACAGGGCCTTGGTGGGGCCACACCTTGAGTATTGTGTGCAGTTTTGGTCTCCTAGCCTGAGGAAGGGCATTCTTGCTATTGAGGGAGCCCAGCGAAGGTTCACCAGACTGATCCCTGGAATGGCAGGTCTGATATATGAAGACAGACTGGGCTTGTACTCACTGCAATTTAGATGAATGAAAGGGGATCTCATAGAAACATATAAAATCCTGAGGGAACTAGAGAGGCTAGATGCAGGAAGAATGTTCCCAATGTTGGGGAAGTCCAGAACTAGGGATTATCGTCTAAGAATAAAGGGGTAAGCCATTCAGGACTGAGATCAGGAAGAACTTCTCTCAGAGTTGTGAACCTGTGGAATTCTCTACCACAGAAAGCTAACAGGTCCAGTTCATTAGACATGTTCAAGTGGAAGCTGGACGTGGCCCTGATGGCTAAAGGGGTGAAGAGGTATGGAGAGAAAGCAGGGAATGGGATACTGGAAGTGCATGGTCAGCCATGATCATATTGAATGGTAGTGCAGCCTCGAAGGGCTGAATGGCCTGCACCTGTATTCTATGTTTCTACATTTCTATGTCAGTGCACAGGATGAATCGATAAATTTGCTGCAACTCACTGGGACAGAAAGGCAGAAAATCACATGGACTGGTTTCTGTATTATTTCCAGGGCAAGGTTCAAACAGTGGATATAAAGAGGGCACCAGACTCTTGCAAACTCGAGTTCGCCTTCGGACCGGAATCAATTCGGCTCCTTTCTCTCGACAGGTATGACTACACGAAGCCCAATTTCCCCAGGGTGACCAGGATCCATCGGCTGTCAAATACAAGGGCAGGTTAGAGCAACTCGATGAATAGAGAACAGCAGAATCTACAGCCAAAATCTCCACCACATCTGTACAGAACAAGTATACCAGACACTGAGCCCAGGGCCCAACTTCTGAAAGTGACATAGAGCCCAACGCCTGCACAGAACCCAACGTCCAACGCCTGCACAGAATCCAACGTCCAACGCCTGCACAGAACCCAACGTCCAACGCCTGCACAGAACCCAACGTCCAACGCCTGCACAAAACCCAACGTCCAACGCCTACACAGAACCAAAACCCCAGCATCTGTACAAAACATAGTTTGGGATTCTCCCGAAAACAACAAAGTGCTTAACAGGCAGGAAATCTGGAGATTTTCCTGCCCCTTTTTTGGTTGAACTTACCTGAGTGAGTGAATTCATGCTGCAAAGTGATGGCTGGGGTGTAATCTCACTGGACAGGCTGGCAGTATAGCACATAGTGTGCCATTCCACATGCACCGATCTCTCAGTGCGGAGATCGGCACACACGCACTGGCCCACCCCTCCCACAATGCCAGCCTCCCAATCGCTGGTCTCCCCCTCTGAATCGTCGGCCTTCCCAATCCTCCTCTCCCTCTCAGCTGCGGATCAGCAGATCACTGCCCAACTGGACCCCTCTCCGGGTTAGCCCCGATCACCCCCACCATGGCCAGCCCCAATTCCGAACTTCCCCACCTCCATGGCCAGCCCCAACCGTCCCCTCACTGTCTCCCCCATTGCAGAGTGGCAGCAGTTCCCCATCACCATTGATCACCCTGCCCAATAGGTTCAGCCTCCAGTGTGCCCCGCCTCCCCATATGCCATGCCCCACTCTGGCCCCACCTACTTGGCATTGACCCATACCAGGTGGACTGTGCCTGAGTGCCCCTTGGGCAATGTCAGGGTGCCAGGGTGGCAGTACCCAAGTGGCAACCCTCCCCCCTTGCACCCAGGGGAGTTTCCTCAATAGCCTCTGTCCCCACCAGCAGCATGAGTGCACATGTTCCCCGTCATTGGGGGGGCAGCTGCAAATCCTGCTGGTAGGGACATCTCCTGGTGGGGGATGGGATGGAGACACTAGTGGGTCTGGAGTCATAGAGATTTACAGCATGGAAACAGGCCCAACTTGTCCATGCTGCCTTTTTTTAAAAAACCGCTAAGCTAATCACAATTGCCTGCATTTGGCCCTTATCCTTTTATTCCCATTGTACCCATGTAACTAACTAAATGCTTTTTAAAGGACAAAATTGTAATCACCTCTACAACTACCTCTGGCAGCTTGTTCCAGACACTCACCACCCTCTGTGTAAAAAAACTGCCCTCTGGACACTTCTGTATCTCTCCCCTCTCACCTTAAACCTATGCCCTCTAGTTTTAGACTCCCCTACCTTTGGGAAAAGATATTGACTATCTAGTTGATCTATGCCCCTCATTATTTTATAGACCTCTGTAAGATCATACCTTAGCCTCCTACACTCCAGAGAAAAAAGTCCCAATCTATCCAGCCTCTTCTTATAACTCAATCCATCAAGTCCCAGTGGCATCCTGGTAAATCTTTTCTGCACTCTTTCTAGTTTAATAATATCCTTTCTATAATAGGGTGACCAGAATTGCACACACTATTCCAAGCGTGGCCTTACCAATGTCTTATACTAACTTCAACAAGACGTTCCAACTCCTGTATTCAATGTTCTGATCAATGAAACCAAGCATGCCGAATGCCTTCTTCATCACTCTGTCCATCTGTGACTCTACTTTCAAGGAGCTGTCAACCTGTACCCCTAGATCTCTTTGTTCTATAACTCTCCCCAACACCTTACCATTAACTGAATAAGTCCTGCCCTGGTTCAATCTACCAAAATGCATCACCTTGCATTTATCTAAATTAAACTCCATCCGCCATTTGTCAGCCCATTGACCCAATTGATCAAGATCTTGTTGCAACTGGGGAATAACGTCCCCGGCTCGCTAATCATATTGAAATTGAAATTTCATTATGTTAATCAGCTCCGTACCAATTTTGGATGCGGGGCTGATTAGATGAAAAAGAAAGTCTGGGAGACTCATGATTGGCCATAGCAGGGCAGCGGGCTGGGAAAATCCCTGCCACAAACCCCACTTCTGCACAAAACACAGTCCCCAACATCTGCATGGACAGAACAACATTCTTCTTCCCACCTGGACAACGGATCTTGGTGTTGCAGGGAACATTCTTCACAGAAATCCCAGGACAATCAGCGCCACCATACTTGGGAGCTGGTTGGTCACATCGCCTCCCCTGACGAACTCTCCCAATACCACAGGTTGTAGAGCACTCTGATACATCAGTCCAGGGTCCCCAATTCCCTGCAACTAAACACAGAGGGATAGAGAGAGAAAAAGAGAGCAACCCAGAACCAAATTATTCACTGACAAAGACCAAATGTCCCTGCACTGTGGGCCCTTCCCCTAATGTCCCTGCACTGTGGGCCCTTCCCCCAATATCCCTGCACTGTGGGCCCTTCCCCTAATGTCCCTGCACTGTGGGCCCTTCCCCTAATGTCCCTGCACTGTGGGCCCTTCCCCTAATGTCCCTGCACTGTGGGCTCTTCCCCCAATATCCCTGCACTGTGGGCCCTTCCTCTAATGTCCTGCACTGTGGGCCCTTCCCCTAATGTCCCTGCACTGTGGGCCCTTCCCCTAATGTCCCTGCACTGTGGACCCTTCCCCTAATGTCCCTGCACTGTGGGCCCTTCCCTTAATGTCCCTGCACTGTGGACCCTTCCCCTAATGTCCCTACACTGTGGACCCTTCCCCTAATGTCCCTGCACTGTGGGGCTCTTCCCCTAATGTCCCTGTGCCATGGAGCTCTTCCCCTGGTGTTGGTGCACCACAGGGTCCCTCCCTGGTGTCCCTCCGCCATGGAGCCTTCCCTTGGTGTTCCCACACTATGAGGCCCTTCCCATGGTGTCGCTGCACCTGGGGCCCTTCCCTTCCTATCCCTGTGGGACAGTTCCTAGGAGTAATTGGTAAATTTGCTGGAACTCACTGGGACAGGCAGGTAGGAAACCACATGGTTTGGTTTCTGTATCACTTCCAGGGCATGGGTCAATGGTTGGAAAGAAAAAAGTCACTGGCTTGTTGCAAACTCGAGTTCGCCTTCGGACCGGAATCAATTCGAATCCTTCCTCTCGACAGGTATGACTACACGAGGCCCAATTTCCCCAGGGTGACCAGGTTACATCAGCTGTAAAATACAAGGGCAGGTTAGAGCAACTCAACGAATAGACAACAGCAGAATCTACAGCCAAACTCTCCACAACATCTGAATAGAAATACTGAGCTCAGAGCTGGATGTGACAGAGACCAACATCTGTACAAAACACAGGGCCCAAACACAATCTCCAATGACACCATCATAGTGGGTCGGATCTCAAACAATGAGGAGACAGAGTAGAGGAAAGAGATAGAGAATCTTGTGAACTGGTGCGATGACAATAATCTCTCCCTCAATGTCAGTAAAACAAAGGAGATTGTCATCAACTTCATGAAGTGCAAAGGAGAACATGCACCTGTCTGTATCAACGGGGATGAAGTGGAAATGGTCGAGACCTTCAAGTTTTTAGGTGTCCAGATCACCAATAACCCGTCCTGGTCCCTCCATGCTGACACTATCATTAAGAAAGCCCAACAATGCCTCTACTTTCTCAGGAGATGAAGGAAATTTGGCATGTCCACTACGACTCTCACCAACACTTACAGATGCACCATATAAAGCATTCTTTCTGGTTGTATCACAGGTTGGTATGGCACCTGCTCTGCCCAAGACCGCAAGGGTCGTGAATGTAGCCCAGACATCACGCAAATCAGCATCCCATCCATTGACTCCATCTACACTTTCCACTTCTTGGAAAAGCAACCAGCAGAATTAAGGACCCCACACACCCCGGACATTCTCTCTTCCACCTTCTTCCGTCGAGAAAGAGATACAAAGGTGTGAGGTCACGCACCAACAATCTCCAACACCAGGCCCAGGCCCAGGCCCACATCCACACCCAATCTCCAACACCAGGCCCAGGCCCACACCCACACCCAATCTCCAACACCAGGCCCAGGCCAACATCCACACCCAATCTCCAACACCAGGCCCAGGCCCACACCCACACCCAATCTCCAACACCAGGCCCAGGCCCACACCCACACCCAATCTCCAACACCTGGCCCAGGCCCACACCCACACCCAATCTCCAACACCAGGCCCAGGCCCACACCCACACCCAATCTCCAACACCAGGCCCAGGCCCACACCCACACCCAATCTCCAACACCAGGCCCAGGCCCACACCCACACCCAATCTCCAACACCAGGCCCAGGCCCACACCCACACCCAATCTCCAACACCAGGCCCAGGCCCACACCCACACCCAATCTCCAACACCAGGCCCAGGCCCACACCCACACCCAATCTCCAACACCAGGCCCAGGCCCACACCCACACCCAATCTCCAACACCAGGCCCAGGCCCACACCCACACCCAATCTCCAACACCAGGCCCAGGCCCACACCCACACCCAATCTCCAACACCAGGCCCAGGCCCACACCCAATCTCCAACACCTGTACAAAACAGCCCAACATCTATGCAATATGCAGACAGAGCCAAACACAAAATGCAGACAAATCCCAGGCAAGTGAAAGTGACTGATGGATATACGGAGGCAGAGAGACAGAGATATAGAGAGGAGGGAATAGGAGATTCAGAGAGAATGAGATAGGGCAGGCAAGAGAATGACAGAGAGAAGGGAGGGTAATGAAGATTCACACTCACTGGGGCATATCTGTTCGGTATCACACCATTGAAACTCCAGCTCAGGTCCGTGACATCGGCCCCCACACAAAGGAGCAGGGTTTGAGCAGCTGCGATTTCGCATCTTCTGACCAGTGGCACATGTGACTGAACACTGGCTCCAGGGAGACCACAAACTCCACACACCATCATCTAAAACATAGAACAGAGAGAACTTTGGAATGCAGACCCACACGGCAGGACACAACACGGCCCTGCCCACCATCCAGGAAATGAAGCCCCGACCGGCAGCCCAGAAACACAGCCCCGACCAGCAGCCCAGAAACACACTCCCAGACCGGTAGCCCAGAAACACAGCCCCGACCAGCAGCCCAGAAACACACTCCCAGACCGGTAGCCCAGAAACACAGCCCCGACCAGCAGCCCAGAAACACACTCCCAGACCGGTAGCCCAGAAACACAGCCCCGACCAGCAGCCCAGAAACACACTCCCAGACCGGGAGCCCAGAAACACAGCCCCATTCAATGAGTCATCTCGAATTCTATGGGCACTCACCAACTCAGTGACACTGTGTCTCTAACCCTTGCACTCTAACCTGGGTTTACCTGGCCCCGGTTACTCACCCTCACAACATTCGTATTCAATGCAGGATCTTGTCTGCAGTTTTTCATTACCAGCACACTGGCCCCTCCCAAAGCAAGTTCGCCACCGCTGCTGCATGCCATTGCGGCAAGTCGTCGTACACGCTGACCACCCGGTCCACTCTGTCCACTGTGTAGTTGGTCTAGGTGGTAACAAAACCATTCTCAATAATGTGATACCACATGGAGAATCACAAATACCATTCATAATCAGAAAAATCCCAAGGAATCTTCTCCTTGGAGCAGAGCAGAGAATTGTACGTAGAACCTGGAAAAGTGCAGTAGTTAAAATTAATCAGTGGGATGGTGATTGGAAATGGCAAATGGGCTTGAAACAGCGAGCGGAGGGAGAGGATTCTTTTTCAGGTTGCTGACTGTTCACAATATATCTTAATGACTTAGAAGAAGGAAGTACTGTAGCCAAATTGCAAACAACACAAAAAGAAATGGAAAGGCAAGGTGCAAGAGAGATACAAACAATTTACAAAGAGATACTGATGTTAGAAATGGGTTAACAGACCTTCCAATTAAGTCCTAATTTGATGTCAATTATTCATTCGGCGTCACTGATATATAAAAGGGGCATGATGTGGAGTTGCTGGCATTGGACTGGGTAAAACAGAAAGAAATCTCACAATACCAGCTTAAGATCCAACAGGTTTATTTGGCTACAAATAAACCTGTTGGACTTTAGGCTGGTGTTGTGAGATTTCTTTGTTATATAAAGAGGCTGCAGGGGTCACTGGGTTTTTGAAGGAGAATTGTGTGTGAGTAGAGTGTATGAAGAAGCTGAACTTGTGTCTACTGAGCTACAACTGAGAAGCTCAAACAATTGCTAGGTTAACTGGGCAAAAATCTGACACATGGAGTATAATGTGGGAAAACGTGAGTTGTTTGTTCTGGAAAAGAGAACAAAAGAAAAGAGTATTATTCAAATGAAGAAAAGCTGCAACACAAAAGGACTTGGGGGTATTTGTGCATGCAACATAGAAGACTAGCACACAGGTACAGCAGATAATCAGGAAGGGTAATGGAATGTTGGCCCTTATTTCACCCACTGCACGCCTGCGCCGCCTCAAGACCGTGTCCACTTTCGGGGCCGAGCATGACTGCCCTAAGGTCTTGGATAGCTTTGGCCTCATACCAGACGGACATCCCTGCGCACTCAGCCAGCACCCGGGGGCTCATCCAGCCCACCTCTCCACCATCCAGCACATCCCTGATCCTGGTCCACAGCCTCCCTCTCCATCAGCCACCTGAAGTTATACGGCTGGAGGAGCGGATTCCTGAGCAGTGGCTCTCACACAAGAGCTGCTACTTCTGACGGGGGAGAACTGCGTCGCAAAGCGACTGTGTTCCAGGCAGTGAGGTGGTCCTGGGAAAAGACGGGCAACTCTTGCAAGGAGGTCGAAACGTGCCCCAGATTGATATACAGGAGCTGCACGTTGTAATTGAGGCCACGCCATTGGCAGAAGAAATACGTCGCCAGGGTGCACCATCACGGAGGGGACTCAACGTAAAGGTATCTCTGCAGGGTCTGGAGATGGAAGGTCGCTATCTGAGTGTGGAGGCACACCAGACCTTGACCGCCCTCCTCAAGCGGGAAATGCAGAACCGCAGCAGGGACCCAGTGCAGTTGCTTGTCCCAGAAGAAACGCAGGAGGGTTCTCTGGATATTAACAACAAAGCCAGTGGGGAGGGGTCAAAGGGACCAGCCGGTTCCACAGCATGGAGGCAACCAGCTGGTTTATGACGAGAACTCACGCACTGTAGGACAGCACTTGGAGCAGTCCAGTCCAGCGACTCAGGCAGGGATGTTGGCAGTTGGGAAAATTCCAGAATCCATTATCCAAGGTTTTACAACAGAGCACTTGGAAAACATTGGTAGAATCACACAGTCAGTGTGGATTTACAAAAAGGAAATGATGATGGACAAAATACCAGAATTCTGAGGATGCAACTAGTAGATTTGATGAGGGGTAGCCAGTGGATATGATTTACTTGGACTTTCAGAAGACTTTTGACAAAATCCCACATAACAGCCTAATGTGTAAAATTAAAGCACGTGGGATTGGGGCTGGTGTATTGAGACAGTAGGAAACTGTTGACAAGACAGAAAACCAAAGTAATTAATGAGTCTTTTTCCAAATGGCAGGCAGTGGGGTACCATAGTGCTGGAACCCCAGCTATTCCCTAGATATATTAATAATTTAGATGAGGGAACTAAATGTAATATCTCCACATTTGCAGATGAAACAAAGCTGGGTGGGAGAGTGAGTTGAGGAGGGTGCAGACATCCTTCAGTATGATTTGGACAAGTTGAGTGAATCAGCAAATACATGGCAGGTGCATAGAACATAACAGTGCAGTACAGGCCCTTCAGCCCTCGATGTTGCGCCGACCAGTGGAACTAATCTAATGACCCTCTAACCTAAACTATGCAGTATAATTTGGATAAATGTGAGGTTATCCACTTCAGCAGATTATCTGAATGGTCATAAATTAGAAGGGGGGAATGTGTAGTGGGATCTGGGTGTCCTTGTGCACCAGCCACTGAAGGTAAGCATGCAAGTGCAGCAGGCAGTTAAAAAGGGAAATGACATGTTGGCCTTCATAGTGAGAGGATTCAAGTACAGGAGCAGAGATGTCTTACTGCAATTATACAAGGCACCGATGAGGCCACAGCTGGAGTGTTGTGTGCAGTTTTGCTCTCTTTGTCTGAGGAAGGATGTTCTTGCTCTGGAGGGTGCAGGGGTTTACCAGACCAATTCCTGAGATGTCAGGACTAAGACTGAGTTGGTTAGGATTGCATTCACTAGTTAAGAACAAGGGGGGAATCTATAAAATTCTAATAAGACTACACAGGGTAGATGCAGAAGGGATCTTTGTGATGGTGGGGGTGTCAGTCTGAGGATACAGGGTAGACCGTTTAGGACAGATAAGGAGAAATTTCTTCACCCAGAGTGGTCAGCCAGTGGAAGTCACTACCACAGAAAGTAGTTGAAGTCAAAACATTGATGTTTTCAAGAAGCAGTTAGATAAGTCACTTGGGATGAAGGAGATCAAAGATATGGGGGAAATTCAGGATCAGGTTATTGAGTTTGATCAGTCACGAACATACTAAATGATGGAGCAGGCTGTTAGACTCAGGCCAGAAACACCAAATAGTTTTGTTAAGTTAGCCTAGACCCAAAGTTTTACATTTGATTGTTGTATTGGTGAGCAGAATGTGTTTAACTCCAGGCATGATTTGTGACCCATTAGGAAGCTTTTATCTAGCAGTCTATTTAAGAACACAATTAGAATGTAACAAAGAATTAGCATAACTTAGACCAATTAAAGTACTTAAACATTACACAGTATAACTCTTAACTGCTAGCTATCTCTGTTGTTCCAATTTTTTAAAGCAATACCCCATAGGCATACACCCTTCAGAACTAGTTGGCACTAACTGAAGTATGCTCACATGATACTAAATTTCCAGCTTTAAACACCAATGGACAGAAATCCTAGCAGTTTCAGAGAAGGATATGTCCTCAAGACAGCAAAATGGAAAAGTAAACCACATCTCTAGTAGTTCCCAGTCTTCAGACTTCAGAGCCATGGAAGGATAACAAAAGAACATAAGAACATAAGAAATAGGAGCAGGAGTAGGCCATCTGGCCCTTCGAGCCTGCCCCGCCATTCAATAAGATCATGGCTGATCTGTCGTGGCTCAG
The DNA here is from genome assembly GCF_965287045.1 of Carcharhinus amblyrhynchos. Lineage (NCBI taxonomy): Eukaryota > Metazoa > Chordata > Chondrichthyes > Carcharhiniformes > Carcharhinidae > Carcharhinus > Carcharhinus amblyrhynchos. The sequence goes on from NW_027650115.1 coordinate 58,837, forward strand.
TTCCACATTCCCGCCCTCTCCCCATAACCCTTAATCCCCTCTCTTATCAAAAACCCATCAACCCGCATCTTAAAAATATTTAGCGAGGTAGCCTCCACCACATCAACGGGCAGAGAATTCCAGAGATTCACCACCCTTTGAGTGAAGAAGTTCCTCCTCAACTCCGTTCTAAACCGCCCCCTCTTTATCTTGAGGCTGTGCCCCCAGTCCTACTGTCTTTTTTGAGCAGGAAGAGTCTCTCCACCTCTATCCTATCCATCCCATTCATCATCTTATACGTCTCAATGAGATCTCCCCTCATTCTTCTAAACTCTAACGAGTATAAGCCTAGTTTATTCAGCCTCTCCTCATAGCTCAACCCCCTCAACTCCGGCATCAGCCTAGTAAACCTTCTCTGCACTCCCTCCAAGGCCAAAATATCCTTGCGTAAGTACGGCACCCAAAACTGCACACAGTACTCCAGCTGCGGCCTCACCAATGCCCTAAATAGCCGCAGCAAGACCTCCCTACTTTTATATTCAATCCCCCTCGCTATGAAGGCCAGTATCCCGTTTGCCTTCCTGACCACCTGCTGCACCTGCAAGCTGGGTTTTTGCGACTCATGCACAAGGACCCCAAGGTCCCTCTGCACTGTTGCCTGCTGCAGTTTTTCTCCACGTAAGTAATAATCCTTCCTACCAAAGTGGACCACCTCGCACTTGCCAACATTAAATTCCATTTGCCAGTTCCTGGCCCATTCGCCCAACCTATCTAGATCCTTCTGCAGACTCTCCACACCCTCCGCACAATTTGCCGTTCCACCAATCTTGGTATCATCAGCAAATTTTGACACCATACACTCGGTTCCCTCCTCCAGATCATCTATATAAATGGTAAAAAGCTGAGGCCCCAGCACCGACCCCTGCGGCACTCCACTAGTCACCAACCGCCAATCTGAATAGCACCCATTGACCCCTACTCTCTGCCTCCTATTTGACAACCAGTCTTCTATCCACGCTAACACCCTACCCCCAACTCCATGTCCCCTGACCTTCTGCAATAACCTCTTGTGAGGTACCTTGTCAAATGCCTTCTGAAAATCAAGAAAGACCACATCCACCGGCTCTCCTCTATCCACCGCCCTAGACACATCCTCATAGAACTCCAGTAAATTTGTCAGACACGACTTCCCCTTAACGAAACCGTGCTGCGTCTGCTCTATCAAGCAATTCCCCTCAAGATGCCTCGCTATTTCCTCCTTGATGACGGATTCTAACATTTTACCTACAACAGACGTTAAATTAACCGGCCTATAATTCCCTGCCTTTTGCCTGCCACCCTTCTTAAACAACAGCGTAACATTAGCTGCTTTCCAATCTTCCGGCACTTCCCCGGAATCCAGCGACGTCTGGAAAATAACCACCAAGGCATCCACTATCACCTCCGCCATTTCTTTCAGAACCCTTGGATGCATTCCATCCGGTCCTGGGGACTTGTCCACAATCAGCCCCTCCAGTCTGTCGAGCACCACCTCTCTAGTAACAGTAATGTCATTGAGACCCTCCAGTCCTACCACCTTTCCATCTCTAACACCCGGCAAATTATTCACGTCCTCCTCCGTGAAGACCGAAACAAAAAAGTTATTCAAGACCTCAGCCATTTCCCCATCCCCTACCACTAAGTCCCCCTTCTCATCCTCTAAGGGTCCAACGTTCACCCTAGCCAGCCTCTTCCTTTTTATATACTTATAAAAACTCTTGCTATCCTTTTTTATATTAAGCACTAGCCCAGCTTCATAGTTTCTCCTACCCTTCTTTATCAATTTCTTTGTCAATCTTTGTTGACATTCAAACCTCTCCCAATCCTCTTCTCGCCCACTACTCTTAGCTACTCTAAATGCCTCCACTTTTAATTTAACACTTTCCTTCACCTCCTTCGTTATCCACGGCTTATTACCTCTCCTCCTACGGTCCTTTTTGACCATCGGAATAAATTTCTGCTGAGCACCAAGAAAGATCTCCTTAAAAATCCTCCACTGCTCCTCAGCAGACCTACCTTCCAACGCGCTCCCCCAGTCCACATTCGCCAATTCCTCTCTCATCCTACCATACTCCCCTCTGTTCAAACAAAGGACACGTGTCCGGGAACCCACTTTCTCCTCCTCCATCTGCACCAGAAACTCCAGCATACAATGATCACTCTCCCCAAGAGGATCCTTCACCGCAAGGTCCCTGATTCTACCCGCCTCATTACATAACACCAGATCCAAGATAGCTCGCTCCCTCGTCGGCTCCAACACACACTGTTCAAGGAAACTATCCCGGCAGCATTCCAAGAACTCCTCCTCGAGCCCACCGCGTCCAACATGGGTCGACCAATCAATATGTAGATTGAAATCCCCCAAGTCCTCTCTCTGCAGTTTCCAAAACAGTATCTGAAAAGCTGAGTTGGAATTCTCTGTGAAAACATAACTTCCCCAGTCATATGATCCCACCTGTCAATTATTCCAATCAAGCTCTACTCTGCAATCCAAGGGGCACAGTAAAACAACAGAACACTGCATTAGTTCAGATTAAAAGAAATATGCTGTCAATTATACTGCTTCAGTAACAATAGAGGACGCCAGCTGCAGACAACACAGCTCTGACAAAATGCCAAGGACTGCTGGAAACATACTGCAGAGAGACATGATTAAAATATAGTTTTAAAGGCACAGTATCATCGCACCTCCCTACTTAAGAACAAAAAATGAACCATTAACATTCCAAGATGGCTTCATAATTCAAAACCTTTTAGTTTCACACTACTAGCATTCTACAATAGATATATATCTATATATAATTTTATCAAATCAAGCAAACATATCAGTAGTAGTCTATTTCAGTCTTTGTCTTCCACCGTCAAACATTTTCTTTTCGTGACACGTTGCTGTTCACTCTTCTTCAAAATTCTCCTTCAGTCCTTAATCTCACTTCGATTCCAAATCCGAGCTCCATTTTGTCATTATGGTGATAAATTAACTTTGGTAACGTCCTCAGAGAGCTCAGCAGGATCAGGAGGGTAAAGCTTTATGTGTGTAGGCAAGGCCATTCAGAAAGGTCTCTTCATTTCTTGTTTACTGGGCTTAGCTCCTCTGTCAAGCAGTTTGATTCCTTTGTCTGCTCTGGATCTGAACCATCATTTTCTGCACACTCTTTGGCAAAGACACAGAGCAGATTGTTTTTCTTGGTGTCAGAACCCTTGCAACCATAGTTTTAAAGATCATTCAGTTATGCTGCTGTGAAAACCATTGTAATTTACTTGAACACGAGTTGTGAACAGTAATGTTTCACTGGGTATCCATGTTTGTGCAAACTACAGATTTATTATCCCAGCAGTTCATTTCAAATGATGGTATATTTTCAACAGTCTCATTTCACTTTGTTGTCCTTTTCTTTGATCTGCAGTAGTACAATACTTCTGCTCCTCAATCTGCATCATGAGAACACACCTGACTGTTGATTCCTCCACATTTTTCTTGAAATAGGTTATGAGCTGTGTGTGACAATATTGTGGTTTGTTTTCAGGTAAATTCAACCACTCAGGAACAGCTTCCTTTGCATCTATCCCTGTACCTGCTCACATTTCTCATTCACATCATTGTCCTCTAACTGATTCTCCTTCCCCACCTTTACATAACTGATCAACACTTTCAACTATTGCATCTCAGACTGAGCAAATATCAACTTCTCCTTCCTAATGTGCACCAACTTCAGAGGATTAAGTCTACACAGACATTGCTCACAACATTTTCTGCAACAATCTCATTCACAATTATTTTAGTACTTCACAGCTTATCCCCACATATCTCTCCGTGTGATTTTTGATGACTCTTTCAGGTCATTTTGAGTTTCCTCTGGAGAACTTGAGATCAATAATCCCAATTTCTGATTACATGCTTGTTGTCCGATCTAATGTGAGGAATGAAAAATTCAAAACTATCTGGCTTTGGTTCTTCACTCTGAGTTGTGAACGCTAACACGTCCTCCTTCTGCTTTCCTTCTCCAGCAAAATACCGTTTGAGCTTCTTCACATGACACACTGAGTTTTCCTTTCATCCTTATTAAATGATTTAACTCAATTTCCTTTCAAAGGAAAGGAGTGAAATCAGGCCCACTAAACTTTGTTTTTAAAAGGTTCACCTACCACTGGTAGTAATATTAAACCTTTATCCCCATTCATAAAGCGATGTGCGCTTCCTGTTTCATCACATGCTGTATAATTTTAAATGCTGTCTAACCAATTCACCAGCCCTATTCAATCTATTAATGAGATTCCCCAGAATCTCAGTCCAATAATGTGGTCTCAGAATGCTGACTCACCAATTTCTCATTAATCAATTTCAGTGGTCCTCTTACCCCTTGACCAAAAATCAGTTCAAATGAACAGAAATTTGTTGACTCATTAGGTGCATCCCAGGAAATACAAATGGAATTCCTTTATCCTAATCCTCTGGATAATCTTGACAATAAACCCTCAACAATATCTTTAAAGTTTGATGTCATAGTTCTAACGCTCCCTGCAATTCTGGATGGTACGCAGTTGATTTAAATTGTTTTACTACTAAACTATCCATAACCTCCTTGAATAAGTTTGATGTAAAATTTGATCCTTGATCTGATTGTATTTCTGTGGGTAGTCCATATCTAGTAAAAGTTTTAACCAACTCCTCTATAATCCTTTAAGCTGTAAGACTGTGTATTGGAATGGCCTCTGGAAACCTAGTAGGCAAATCCGTTATAGTCAATAGATATTGATCCCCACTTTTCGTTTTAGGAGAGACCCTATGCAATCAATTAAGACCCTTGTATAAAGTTCCTCAAATGCTATGGTATTAGGATGCTGGTTTTAATCATTGTTTGAGATTTCCCTATGTCCCCATAGTCGTGTGCTTAAGCAAGTCTGTATGGTCTGCTCTGCCAGCCCCTCAAAATGTCAGGGAAGGAACCTTAAACAAAATTAAGGAAGTGATGTTGACCACAGAAGGGTTTAATAAAGGGAATCCTGTAGATGGGTTAAATAAATGTAGACAGAGGAAAGGGGAACATCTGACTGCCTTTGCTGGTCGTTTATGGATCCACTTCACAGGAGTATCTGGGGAATTAGATTGGGCTAGATTAAATGAAACTGATTCATCCAGATGGGCTAGGACATTAGTCTCACACACCAGAGGAAGGAAAGAAAGCCTGAGCTAATTTTGACCCCGCAGAGACCACACACAATGAAGCATGGATCCTCCGACGGTTAGCTCGAGTCTGGGAACAGGAAATTCAGGGAGCCCCAATGTCATGGTCGGAAAGGGAGGCGATTCTGCTTCCAATGAGGGCTAGCCAGGATCGAGTATGGAGGAACGAGGGTAGAGAGGATCACCAACACTAGAGAGGTTCCACCTTACACAGCAGCTTCGGATTGAGACAGAGGGACAGGTTTTAATTTTGGGCAACCAGGACACTTTGCCGGAGATTGTAAGAGACCCCCGCCACCACATACACGGTCCCCAAGACCACCAGCTCTACCAGATAGGCCAGCTCCTAGAGCTTCATATACTCGTGTGTGCAGCAATCCCGCCACCATGACTGAAACAGGAAAGCTATTTGTTGGTGTCCTGAACTTCAACATAAATGAGCAGTCCCTGGACGAGGTTTTCTCCAAGAACGGGCAGATCTCTGAGGTACATAAGAACATAAGAAATAGGAGCAGGAGTAGGCCATCTAGCCCTTCGAGCCTGCCCCGCCATTCAATAAGATCATGGCTGATCTGTCGTGGCTCAGTTCCACATTCCCGCCCCCTCCCCATAACCCTTAATCCCCTCACTTATCAAAAACCCATCAACCCGCGTCTTAAAAATATTTAGCGAGGCAGCCTCCACCACTTCAACGGGCAGAGAATTCCAGAGATTCACCACCCTTTGAGTGAAGAAGTTCCTCCTCAACTCCGTTCTAAACCGCCTCCCCTTTATCTTGAGGCTGTGCCCCCTAGTCCCACCGTCTTTTTTGAGCGGGAAGAGTCTCTCCACCTCTATCCTATCCATCCCATTCATCATCTTATACGTCTCAATGAGATCTCCCCTCATTCTTCTAAACTCTAACGAGTACAAGCCTAGTTTATTCAGCCTCTCAACTCCGGTATCAGCCTAGTAAACCTCCTCTGCACTCCCTCCAAGGCCAAAATATCTTTGCGCAGGTGCGGCGCCCAAAACTGCACACAGTACTCCAGCTGCGGCCTCACCAATGCCCTATACAGCTGCAGCAAGACCTCCCTACTTTTATATTCAAACCCCCTCGCTATGAAGGCCAGCATCCCATTCGCCTTCCTGACCACCTGCTGCACCTGCAAGCTGGGTTTTTGCGACTCATGCACAAGGACCCCGAGGTCCCTCTGCACCGTCGCCTGCTGCAGTTTTTCGCCACGTAAGTAATAGTCCTTCCTACCATTATTCCTACCAAAGTGGACCACCTCACGCTTGCCAACATTAAATTCCATTTGCCATTTCCTGGCCCATTTGCCCAGCCTATCTAGATCCTTCTGCAGACTCTCCACACCCTCCGCACAATTCGCCGTTCCCCCAATCTTGGTGTCATCAGCAAATTTCGACACCCTACACTCGGTTCCCTCCTCCAGATCATCTATATAAATGGTAAAAAGCTGAGGCCCCAGCACCGACACCTGGGGCACTCCACTAGTCACCATCCGCCAATCCGAATAGCACCCGTTGACCCCCACTCTCTGCCTCCTATTTGACAACCAGTCCTCTATCCACGCTAACACCCTACCTCCAAGTCCATGTCCCTCGACTTTCTGCAATAACCTCTTGTGAGGTACTTTGTCAAACGCCTTCTGAAAATCCAGAAAGACCACATCCACCGGCTCTCCTCTATCCACCGCCCTAGACACATCCTCATAGAACTCCAGTAAATTTGTCAGACACGACTTCCCTTTAATGAAACCGTGCTGCGTCTGCTCTATCAAGCAATTCCCTTCAAGATGCCTCGCAATTTCCTCCTTAATGACGGATTCTAACATCTTACCTACAACAGACGTTAAACTAACCGGCCTATAATTCCCCGCCTTTTGCCTGCCACCCTTCTTAAACAACAGCGTAACATTAGCCGTTTTCCAATCCTCCGGCACTTCCTCGGAATCCAGCGACGTCTGGAAAATAACCACCAAGGCATCCACTATCACCTCCGCCATTTCTTTCAGAACCCTTGGATGCATTCCATCTGGTCCTGAGGACTTGTCCACAATCAGCCCCTCCAGTCTGTCGAGCACCGCCTCTCTAGTAACAGTAATGTCATTAAGACCCTCCAGTCCTACCACCTTTCCATCACTAACACCCGGCAAATTATTCACGTCCTCCTCCGTGAAGACAGAAACAAAAAAGTTATTCAATACCTTAGCCATATCCCCATCCCCTACCACTAGGTCCCCTTTCTCATCCTCTAAAGGACCAACGTTCACCCTAGCCAGCCTCTTCCTTTTTATATATTTATAAAAACTCTTGCTATCCTTTTTTATATTAAGCACTAGCCCAGCTTCATAGTTTCTCCTACCCTTCTTTATCAACTTCTTTGTCAATGTTTGTTGACATTTAAACCTCTCCCAATCCTCTTCTCGCCCACTACTCTTAGCTACTCTAAATTCCTCCGCTTTTAATTTAACACTTTCCTTCACCTCCTTCATTATCCATGGCTTATTACCTCTCCTCCTACTGTCCTTTTTGACCATCGGAATAAATTTCCACTGAGCACCAAGAAAGATCTCCTTAAAGATCCTCCACTGCTCGTCAGCAGACCCTCCCTCCAATGCGCTCCCCCAGTCCACATTCGCCAATTCTTCTCTCATCCTACCGTACTCCCCTCTATTCAAACAAAGTGATTACAGACAAAAGACACCAGGTTGTCCCACGGTTTCAAAAACCCAGAGGACGCCAGGGACGCACTGCAGGCGATGAACAGAAAATCCCTCGATGGGCACCAGATCCAGGTGGGTCATGCCAGGAAAAGGTCTGGAGGCAGCCGCGGGTATGATCAAGGCAGAGGTGGCTACAGTAACAGTGGACGCAGGAGAGGAGGTGGCTATTGGGATAGTGGCAGGAGAGGAAGCTATAGTGGCAGAGGCCAGTTTAATCCAGGAGACCGGGATAGCTATTCGGGTGGACGCAAAGGCCAAGATGGATACTTCTACAGTGGTGATGGTGGTTATGGAGGCCGCTTATACAGGAACACTGACTGATCAAAGCAAGAGAAGCATTTCTGCCAGATTCAGGATCAACCTCCCATCTTGTTCCTAAAATGGCTCCTGGAACCGCAGAAAACAGTATCTGATGAAATTTGCCTTTATGCTAAAATGTTAGAAAACGGTTTTCACCATGATTAATCTTGTTATCCAGTTGTTGACTCAGTTAACTCTTTATGAGGATTGAACATTTCAGTAATTAAAAGCCGTGTGGCTTTTAATGTATTTAAATGTCTTCACTTGTAAAATTGGCATGGAATGTCTGTCAAGGGATTGAGACCGCAAGTTGAATATTGCCAGCAATGTTCCCAGTTACTTTTGAGTCATTTTCCTTGCCAATGAAAACTAATGAAAGATCTCCCTACACAACAGCATTTTCATGTAACTTATTGCAAGACTCTGAAAACAAACTCATTTCTTGAAAACCATATACTGTTTTTTAAAAACCAAATGTCATTTTTTGTACTTTCATCAGCTGGCACAGTCCTTTGAACAGAACATTGCCACTTGGGAGTCAAATCTTTTGTCAGTGGATTATCTGAATATAATGCAGCTTCAGAAATAAAAACGGGGAGGGCATGGACAGTAAGTACATGTATATACATCAAATATTAGATGCGACAACAACAGAAATTACATTGATCTCGTCAGGATAACAACGGACGACGACATAGATGCAACTTAGGATCTACCTCATTGGACTTATCAGGATAAGCACGCAGGACACCCCAAGCAAGATGAACTTTTCGTATCCTGTCTATTTGTAGTTTGACAACGACCAGACGTGGGGTCCGCCCTCGAATCACTGTCCCCTCTAATTCATTAGCAGAATGTTTACAGAGAACCCGCCGGATTGCACTTTGCACTAATAGGCAGTTGAAAATCTTAACATTGAACATACCCCAGACTCGCGAATACTTATTGTAATGTTTTTTTGAATGTTTGGTTGTTTGTAATTGGCTTGTTATAATGATTTTGTTTTAGAATGTGTGGTTATTTGTAATTCATGGTTAACAGCAGAATGTTTGCTGTCTGCAGCTTCTGGAATGTAAATATATTGTAGGGATGTATCACTACTGTGCATGCCAATTCTTTGGCCTTGCTCGACTGTTGAGTGACTGGGGAATTCCTAGCAGACACTGGTCCTGAGTTTGTGATTCATCACGCTTCACATTCAGGTTCAAAGGGCAGGGGTAACTATGGCCAAATTGGCCACCTAAAATGGTGATTTGTAAAGCACTCTGGGAGAATTAGGTAAGAACTAAATCGACAGGCTGCAGCCTAAAAGACAGAGATAAACAGGCTGCAGCTCTGATGACTGAATACACAGGAAATAGACCATCCAAAAGATAATGGACACTGTCTGGTCAAACAGATTTGTTTGCCAAAGGGGAGTCTTAACCCCTTATTTGGGAGGGAGGTATGTGCCTATGTGTCCCCAGCACCTACAGGCATGGCCATTAGGTACACATCCAGAGATGTTTGTGGCAGCACCTGATTGGACTCTTAGCAACCTGGGTGATCAAGCCTTGATCGATTGACTGACAAGAATCAAGAGAACACCTAAAAAAGGACACAACACCAAGGAGGGGCTAAAAGATGTTGCACAACAGAAGCTCTATCTCTCTCTCTAACCTCACGAACAAGCTACAACAACGGTGACCATTGCCAGCAACAATCAGCGCGAGGAGAACCACCACACCCAAGAAAGGAGGAAGACCAGAGGCAGAGTGCCAGACCAGAACATCTGGACCAAAGGATCAGACTAGGCAGAGGATGAGACACCAGCACACAGATAACGGCCAATATCTGCTTGGGTACTTGCCAGTCACACAAAATTAAGTCAAGGTCTAGTATTGGACTTGAACTTTAGTATTTTCTGTAACTTATTGTTGGTTGAGTGGGTGATCTACTCGCAATTCTTTGTCCACCGTGTAAGGGTTAAAACAGGCTGGGCGGCAGGCACAACAGTCGATGGATGGGAGACTAGTTTGAGTGATGGACTGGGCTACATTCATGACCCTTTGTAGTTTCTTGCCATGTTGGTCAGAGCATGAGACATACCAAAGCTATCTGGTATCTGGTGATACAACCAGAGAGAATGCTTTCTATGGTGTAACTATAAAAGTTGGTGAGAATCCTAGTGGACATGCAAATTTCTTCAGCCTCCTGAGAAAGTAGAGGTGTTGCGGGCTTTCTCAACTATATCGTCAGCATGGATGGACCAGGACACCTAAAAACTTGAAGCTCTCAACCATTTGCGCTTCATTCCCGTTGATGTAGACAGGGGCATGTTCTTCTTTACGCTTCCTGAAGTTGATGACTAGCTCCTTTGTTTTGATAACTTTGAGGGAGAGATTATTGTCACCGCACCAGTTCACCAGATTCTCTGTCTCTTTCCTGTACTCTGTCTCATCATTGTTTGAGATCCAACCCACTAGGGTGGTGTTGTCAGCAAACTTGAAAATCGAATTGGACGGAAATTTGGAGTGGTTATTCATGGCTGTACGCTGTTATTCTGGTATCTCCTCACTATGAAACATTTGGAAGTATGATTATGCTGTGATGTACCAGATATTGACATATATTATTAAAATGAAAAATCATCAATAAAAATACATTTTAATCCTTCCAGGACGGGTACAGCTTGGGATTGGGAGAAATAGTTTGCGTGTGTGACTCACCTGCAGGAGTGTGAGATCCCACCTTCTTCCAGCTGAAAGCAGTAGTTGATATTCAGACAACAATCCTCTTGTTCAATGCCAGGTCCAATCAGATCGACACACCTCCCTGTCTGACTGTCCACTCCACTGAAACAGCTCACCTCTACTGCCTCTGACACAGGACAGATTATTAAAGCACCTTGCACTGACTCTGGCAAGCTTGCTAACAGAGTGGTTCAGTGGAGGAGGAATAAACAGTAACTAGGGAAGCCTCTATGCTGACCATTAACACTGTAGATACAGGTAGCGCACCGTCGCCGGGCAGGCACGGCTGCAGCGCACGGTCGCCGGGCAGGCACGGCTGCAGCGCACGGTCGCCGGGCAGGCACGGCTGCAGCGCACGGTCGCCGGGCAGGCACGGCTGCAGCGCACTGTCGCCGGGCAGGCACGGCTGCAGCGCACGGTCGCCGGGCGGGCACGGCTGCAGCGCACCGTCGCCGGGCGGGCACGGCTGCAGCGCACGGTCGCCGGGCGGGCACGGCTGCAGCGCACCGTCGCCGGGCGGGCACGGCTGCAGCGCACCGTCGCCGGGGGGGCACGGCTGCAGCGCACCGTCGCCGGGCAGGCACGGCTGCAGCGCACGGTCGCCGGGCAGGCACGGCTGCACCGCACGGTCGCCGGGCGGGCACGGCTGCAGCGCACCGTCGCCGGGCGGGCACGGCTGCAGCGCACCGTCGCCGGGCGGGCACGGCTGCAGCGCACCGTCGCCGGGCGGGCACGGCTGCAGCGCACCGTCGCCGGGCGGGCACGGCTGCAGCGCACCGTCGCCGGGCGGGCACGGCTGCAGCGCACCGTCGCCGGGCAGGCACGGCTGCACCGCACCGTCGCCGGGCAGGCACGGCTGCACCGCACCGTCGCCGGGCAGGCACGGCTGCACCGCACCGTCGCCGGGCAGGCACGGCTGCACCGCACCGTCGCCGGGCAGGCACGGCTGCACCGCACCGTCGCCGGGCAGGCACGGCTGCACCGCACCGTCGCCGGGCAGGCACGGCTGCAGCGCACGGGTGCAGACAGTGTCTGAACAAGCACTATCTCAGACAGACACTGGCCGGAATTTTACTGTTCTGCCTGCCACAGATATTGGAGCAGACGAGGGGCAGACATTGAGGAGGTCTGTTGACCTCGGGTGAGATTTTACAGTTTTGGGATGGGTGAGGCTATAAAATCCTGCCCTCTCTCTCTCTGTGGGGCTATCTCTGACACCACACTGAATTTTAGGAACACACTGAACACTGGTACCTGTGGCTGTGGTCAGGAGACAGAGGATGGTGATAAGCAGCCGGATCCTGTTGTTCATGTTGGAGTTTGGGAACTGCCTCAGGCTCTGACTGGCGATGGTGAAGGTACTGTAAGGTGTGCAAAGTGCAACGTTTAGTGGGAAGTAAACATCCCCAAGCTCACTGACCTTGCAGAGTGGACTGGCTCTGATTACCCAATGTTTGCTCGGGGAATCTGTCACCTCCACACTGGTAACATTACCAGGAACCAGAGTTGACCCTTTGTGGTAGACTTTGCTGTCCCAAGCCAGTGGCACAAGCCCACATTCCCCACAGCCAGCACCCCCAGAGCAGGCAGAATGAGAGGGAGTCTCACACTCTCCTGTCTCACCACCCTGCAGGATCTGTGCTTCGACAGGAGGGAGGCAGAAAGCAACTTGGCAGACTGACAGAGAGGGAGAGAGAGTGTGAGTGTCTGCCCAGTGCAGCGCCAGGCTGCCCACGCTGCAGCAAGGAAAGGTAAATATTATTCATACTGTGAGCGGGAATGGGAGGAGAAGGGAGGGGGCGAGGAGAAGGGAGGGGGCGAGGAGAAGGGAGGGGGCGAGGAGAAGGGAGGGGGCGAGGAGAAGGGAGGGGGCGAGGAGAAGGGAGGGGGCGAGGAGGGGGGGTGGTGAGGAGGGGGAGGGGGAGGAGAGAGGCAGGGAGAATACTCCACTACAGGGTGTTGATACAGGATGAGGAGTAGGGGAAGAGGGGAGGAGAGGGGTGGTGGCAAGATTCAGTGAGGGGATGAAATTCACACACAATTCAAATATGGAGATTTATTCAATATTTCAAATTATTTACAAGTTATCCCAAAGGAAAGGAAATAATTTAAGTCGCACAGAGCTGGAATGGGAGAATATTTTAAATAGATTCTTCTAGACTTCTTCATCCTCTGAAAACTATTGCACTATGAAATTGACCTCGGGAATGAGGGAGGAAGGGAGGCACTGAGATTCAGCTCAGTACCCCACACACTGTCCACCTGGGACTGGGTTCAGCTCAGTAACCAACCGCCCTCCCCAAATCCCCAACTCTATCCACCTGGGACTGGCTTCAGCACAGGACTCCCCAACGCCCCCCCCCCAATCCCCCTGGAACTGGGTTCCCCAGGGACTGAGTTCAGCATAGGACAACCCCACCCCAAGGAATGGGTTCAGCACAAGAATCCCTACACTGTCTGCCTGGGACTTAGTTCAGCCCTGTCCTCCCCTCTACGGGGTTCATTTACCAATTCTCTTCAATTTGTGTCTCCCCCTCCCTTGCTCTCTGGTTGCCCACCCTCCTGTCGCTGGGAAGCACTTTCTCCTCATTCACTCGATCGAGACCCCCTCATGATAGTGACTGCCTTGACCCAATCTCCCCCTTAACCTTCCCTGCTCCACGGAGAACGATCCCAGCTTCTCCCAGTCTCTCTCTCTCCCTCCCTCCAACAGGAACTGAAGCCCCCCCTTAACCTTTGGAACTGTTCCAGTAAATCTTGCTCCGCATGCTCCCCCCAATCCCACTCCCCTTCCGAGAGCTCCACAGCCTTCCTGGAGTGTGGGGCTAGGATTGGGCAGGATACACCAGTGCTTTGTGACAGTTTGTCTTCACCAACATCGGTGCATGACTCAGAGCTCCCACCACACATTGCAGTGTAACCCCCATCACCTGCCACCGCAGCCCTCGCCTCCCCAGAGATTCTGCGGAGTTGCATGTTACACAGCATGTATGTCGATATGAAGCAGGAAGATTGCCGCTCAAAGCAATTTCAGTGTGCAGGCTGTCAGCACAACAGACACTGGAGTCAGGGACAGGTGGGTCAGGGACAGGGGTTTCAGGGACAGCAGCCTGGGGAACAGTGGAGGGGGGTGGTTCCAGGACGGCAGCCTGGCAGATGGGGGAGGGGGGTGGCTGGGATGGCAGCCTGGGGGACGGAGGGGTTGACTCAGGGGAAGATGTTGGGGGTTTGAGCTGAGCAGAAGGACTGTGGTGGTGGTGGCAGTGTACATAGCAAGACTGGGCGCCCATTTCCCCCAGCTCTGTATACACTGCTGAGCACCTTCCTGAGCCTGCAGGGTAATATATTCTTATGCAGACACACACAGTCTCCCCCTCCTCCAGAATCAGATTCTGGAGAAAATCAGACCGGAGGGCTTGAAGAGAGCAGGGGAGCTGCGCTGCCCTGTGGAGTTCGCCCAGTGTCTACGTGGGTTTCCTCTGGCTGTTCCAATTTCCTACTACAGTCCAAAGATGTGTGGGTGGATTGGCCTTGCTGAATTGCCCTTTAGTGTCCAAAGATGTGTCAGTTAGAGTGGTTAGCAGAGTAAAAGCGCAAGGTTACGGGGATGAGTGGGGGGCCTGGGTAAGACGTTCTGTCAGAGAGTCGGTGCAGACCCAATAGGCCAACTGGTCTCTTTCTGCACGATTCTATGAGTCTCAGTATTACCTCAGTTGCAGGGTCTTCAAGGGACTGAGGCAGGCTCTAAACCCCACCCCACCCCCACCCCATCACTGACACTACAAGAACAGGGCAGGTCAATCCCGCTCAGTCAGATCCCAGGGCGGAAGCTCAGCTACTTACAGCTGGAGGGGTGCAGCTGTGGGTGGGCAGATACTGCTCTGCTCTCATTCAATAAATCACACCAGGTGCTTTTTCTTTCAAAAAAGACATTATACTCATGTATAAAAAAGACCAATCCATCTTCTGGGTGGAAGCTGCAGATTGTTTCGCTCTCCCCTGTCTGTCCCACTACGATGGGTCACACCATCATGTCCGAGGTGCAGCCCCCACCCAGAGAGGAACGAAACTCCTGGAGCTGCGAGACCCCATGAAGGTGAACAACAGCAGCAGCAACAACCAAAACATGGAAGATCTGGTGAGAGTGAAACTGGAAAAGAAAAACAGAAAGGGGCAGCATTAAGAGTGTTACACACTCAATGAGAGCACTGGTCATTGTGAGTGTGCGCATCTTACACACTCTGAGGGGACTGGTCAGTGTGTGTGTATGCGCGAGTGTGTGCGTATTACACACTCAGTGAGGGGACTGGTCAGTGTAAGTGTACGCGTGAGTGTGTGCCTGTTATACATTCAGTGAGGGGACTGGTCAATGTGTGTGCATGTGAGTGTATGCCTATTACACACTCAGTGAGGGGACTGGTCAGTGTGAGTGTGCATGTGTTACACAAACAGCATGCAGATTAGTCACAGTGTGCATGTGTTATACACAGTGAGGGCACTGGTCACAGTGTGCATGTGTGTGTGTGCATGTTACATACTCAGTAAGGGGATCTCTCAATGTTTGCACGTGCACGACTGCGTGCACGTTACACATTCAGTATGAGCGGGAGGGATCTGGTCCCAGTCCTGTCAGTAATAATGAGATGCCATCTGTCAGATTGATCAGAATGGGCTGTGTACACTTTGTGATTTCAGGATTTGAATGTGAGTACTGTCTCAGCATGCACAGAAAGGGTCCCCAGCTCATGACAAACTCTGGCCCTCATTGCCCCCAGCAGCCCCTGGGCAAAGCGGGATGGTGTACAACCTACCCAGATGTCACATTTCCCTGGGAAAAAGCGTTCTGGGATACGAGCAGCATAGAGTGCGACGCCAAGGATGTACAATATCGCCATCAGGAAGAGCCAACCCATTTGGCCAACAGTAGCAGCTTTAATGAATCCTTCAGTGATCATGAAATGGAGTGTGGGTACTAGTCCACTGAGACCAAGTCCCAGGAACACACCTACGGAACCAAGAAAAACAATCCATGTCTGCCAGCTTAGAGTATCCACCTTATTGCTCAAATATCCCACTGCCCAACGTCCCACTCCCTCCCCTCAAAATCCCCAACGTCCCACTCCCTCCCCTCAAAATCCCCAACGTCCCACTCCCTCCCCTCAAAATCCTCAATGTCCCACTCCCTCCCCTCAAAATCCCCAACGTCCCACTCCTCTAAATTTCCCGAAAATGTCATTCCCCAAAATGCCTCCTTGGAACCATCACAGTTACACTGTGAGACATACTCACCAGCACGTACTGCCCGGTACTGAGGCGTAGCGAAGCGGTCCCACTGGGATACAACGATTGCCGTTATTCCCAGCACACAGATGATGACGAGATACACGAGTCTGGGCTGCGGGGAGCAGTAAAAGGAGTAGTATAACCAAGGCACGAAACTGCCCATGATCAGCAGGGCGATCCCCGAGTAATCCAACCTGAAAACAGGGAAAATAAACTGCACAGTCATCCCGGAATAACAGAGTGATCAACAAATGGAATACGAGAAATTCACAACAAAGGAAGAGATCATTTAGCCCAACAGGAAAGTACTGAAAAAGTCCAGTTAGTCCCACCCGCCAGTGGTAGGTACCCCCATAAACCATCAAATATCCTTCCCTCTCCCAGGTATCCCACTGCATCCCGCCCCCTCTAAAAGATACAAAAAACATACTAAAAGAGATGGCAGGAGAAATAGCAAACGCACCAGTGGTAATTTACCAAAATTCGCTGGACTGTGGGGTGGTTCCCACAGATTGGAAAACAGCAAATGTGACACCACTGTTTAAAAAAGGAGGTAGACAAAAGGCAGGTAACTATAGGCCGGTTAGCTTAACTTCTGTAGTAGGGAAAATGCTTGAATCTCTCATCAAGGAAAAAATAGTGAGACATCTGGATATAAATTTTCCCATTGGTAAGACACAGCATGAGTTCATGAAGGGAAGGTCATGTTTAACTAATTTGGTGGAATTCTTCGAGAACATTACACGTGCAGTGGACAATGGGGAACCCGTGGATGTGGTGTATCTGGATTTCCAGAAGGCACTTGACAAGGTGCCCCACTAAAGACTGCTACATAAGATAAATGTGCAGTGTTATGGGTAATGTATTAGCATGGATGGAGGATTGGTTAACTAACAGAAAGCAAAGAGTGGGGGTAAATGGGTGTTTTTCTGATCAGTGACTAGTGGCGTGCCTCAGGGATCAGTGCTGGGGCCACAATTGTTTACGACTTACATTTGGAGTTGGGGATGAAGTGTAGTGTGTCAAAATTCGCAGATGACTAAGATGGGCAGAAGAGTAAAGTGTGCAGAGTACTCTGGAAGTCTGCAAAGGGATATAGATAATCTAAGTGAGTGGGCAAGGGTCTGGCAGATGGAGTACAATGTTGGTAAAAGTGAGGTCATCCATTTTGGTAGGAATAACAGCAAAATAGATTATTTAAATGGTAAAAAAATTGCAGCATGCTGCTGTGCAGAGGGACCTGGGCGTCCTTGTGCAGAAATCTCAAGAGTTGGTTTGCAGGTAATGAAGGCGGCAAATGGAATTTTGTCCTTCATTGCTAGAGGGATGGAGTTTACAAACAGCGAGGTTATGTTGCAGCTGTATAAGGTGCTGGTGAGGCCACACCTGGAGTACAGTGTACAGTTTTGGTCTCCTTACTTGAAAAAGGATATACTGGCACTGAAGCGGGTGCGGAGGAGATTCACTAGGTTCATTCCAGAGTTGAGAGGGTTGGCTAATGAGTAGACTGGGGCTATACTCATTGGAATTCAGAAGAATGAGGAGAGATCTTATAGAAACATAGAAGATTATGAAGGGAGTAAATAAGATAGAAGCAGGGAAGTTGGTTCCGCTAGCAGGTGAAACTAGAACTAGGGGGCATAGCCTCAAAATAAGAGGAAGCAGATTTTGGGCCGAGTTGAGGAGGAACTTCTTCACACAAAGTGTTGTGAACCTGTAGAATTCCCTGCCCAGTGAAGCAGTTGAGGCTACCTCATTGAATGTTTTTAAGGCAAAGATAGATAAATTTTTGAACAGTAAAGAAATTAAGGGTCATGGTGAGCGGGCAGGTTAGTGGAGCTCAGTCCACAAAAAGATCTGCCATGATCTTATTGAATGGCGGAGCAGGCTCAAGGGGCCAGATGGTCTACTCCTGCTCCTAGTTCTTACGTTCTTATGTTGTCTCCCCGTATCTCTCTCCTGGGTATCTCATTATCCCACCCACCCCCCTGTATCTCTCTCCCAAGTATCTCACTGTATCCTATTACCACCATACCCCCACGGTCTCTCCTGGATACCTCACAGTATCCCCGCCTCTCCTGGATATCTCAATGTATCCCACCCCCTCTCCCTGTATCTCCCTCTCTCTACCGGGTATCTCATTGTGCCCCCTCTCCCAGGTATCTCCCTATCCCCTCCTCCTTGCTGCAAGCACTGACTGGGCATCGTGAACGACAGACTTACTTGGAGAAGGTGCGTGAGACTTTTTCCGAATGGCAGTAGACAGTGTGAAAGAGCCAGGAGAAGCAGAGACATAGGACGGCTCCCAGGAAGAACATGCCGAAGACCACCTTCTCCTGCAGTGGGGCCACAAAGTTAATGTTGGGCCGGAACATGTAGATTACCCCCAGGATCAGGAAGAACAGGAAACCTGGGAGGCGAGGGAAAAGGCAGCATCAGGAGGGAGTGGGCCTGCTGGGGTTGCGAGCTATATGTTAAACACTGGACACAGACCCACCCACACACTGTCAGGGGGAGGGGCATTTCACATCTATCCAGCAGAGTGGCACAGCAAGCAAGATACTCAGCAACGAAAGGGCCAGCCCAAGGGCAGCTCTTAGAGCTGTATCGTTCCACGGATCGTAGTAACAAACGTGAAGGCTCGACTCTCACGACATAACGCCTCCCCCCAATGCCCCACCGCCACCTCCCACTGATCGAAGAGGGCACCCCAAAGTCAGAACTGAATACCGCCTCGGGCGGGCGGGTGGGGTGTGTGGCGGAGTGAAGAGAGGGCCTGTACACTGGTGCCAAACGTAATCTCGGCCCCGGTGGATTGGTAAAGCTGAGCCACCAGCTGAACCAGGTTACCTATTAAATGTGTCCAGATATTGCCAGTCTCGGTGTGGAGCCTGAAGATGCTGCGGAAACACGCTCGGAAAGAGGGCATCGGGGGTCGGTGTCCATGCAGCAGGAAGTCATTGTCCTTCAGCCAGTCTGGGAGCACCTCATGTGGTATAACCCGCCATCTCCCCTCCCAAACCTGCTCAGAGAGGAGGACAGAGAGAGACAGACAGACAGAGAGAGAGAGACAGTCAGACAGACAAACAGAGAGAGACAGAGAGACAGAGACAGAGAGAGAGAGAGAGACAGAGAGAGACAGAGACAGAGAGAGAGAGAGAGAGACAGAGACAGAGAGAGAGAGAGAGACAGAGACAGAGAGAGAGAGAGAGACAGACAGACAGAGAGACAGAGAGAGAGAGAGACAGAGAGAGAGAGAGACAGAGAGACAGAGAGACAGAGAGAGAGAGACAGAGAGAGAGAGAGACAGACAGAGAGAGAGAGAGGCAGACAGAGAGAGACAGACAGACAGAGAGAGAGACACAGAGAGAGAGAGAGAGACAGACAGACAGAGAGACAAACAGTCAGAGAGAGAGACAGACAGGCAGAGACAGGCAGGGGGCACAGGAGAGAGAGGAACAGAGAAAGAGCGAGGGGGAGGGGAAGAGAGAGAGAAACAGTGTGGGGGGGCAGTGAGAGAGAGAGATAGAGTGAAGGAAGGAGAGAGAGAGAGATGAGAGAGAGAGGAAAAGAGAGAGAAACAAAGAGAGAGAGAGCATTAGGGAAATAACTCAATGACATGGCACAGTACTCCACACAGAAGCTGGGGATGGGTCACTGAGCTCCAGCACCTCCATGCCACACTCCAGCACCTGTTCGGGTACACCAAGGGAAAATTTAGCCTGGCCAATGCACCCTGACTCTGAACACTTTATCAAACAAACACTGGGTTCAATCTCTAGCTGTGTCCAGTTCTGGGCTCCACACTTCAGGAAGGGTGTTGAGGTCTCAGGGGAGGAGAGTGTGCGGAGAGAGATTTACCTGCTAAATTTACCCGCTTCCAGGGGATGAGAGGACTTCAGTTCACTTTGGAGAGGGAGATAAAGAGAGTGAGAGAGCGAGAGAGGCTGGGAGAAACTGGGATCATTCTCCTCAGAGCAGGGAAGTTAAGGGGGAGATTAAATCGAGGCAGTCACTATCATGAGGGGGGCCTCGATCAAGTGAATTGAGGAGAAAGTGATTCCCAGCGGCAGGAGGGTGGGTAACCAGACAGCGAGGGAAGGGGAGACACAGATTGAAGAGAATCGGTAAATGAACCGGGGTGATGGGTGGGGGGGGGGAATTGTATTGACATGGCGACTTGTGATCTGCAAGATGCTGCCTAAGAGGGTTGTTGGAGCAGATTCATCCTCAGAAAGCAGGGGAGGAAAATTCAGAGAGATGGGGGAACAGGGGAGGGGAGGGGATATTAATTGGACAGCTATTTCAAAGAGCTGGCATTGGCACATTGGGCTGAATGGCCTATTTTGCCCCTGTGAAGGGCCCCATCTCCATCAGCATCTGGTCTCCAGTTGGGAGTCAAGAGTGTCATTTTAAGAGGGGGTCTTGATCTACCTCAGGACCCACCGTCCTGAGACAAAGATGGCTGAGAAACGAGGGACAGTCAGTCCGTGTTCCTGCTTCTCACCCCATTCCTGTGTGGGAGTGTGCTGAAGATCGTAACGCCCAAGAGGATAGACATCAGACAGGCTGCTAGCTATCATGCAGGGAAAGGAACTGTGAACCCCAGTCGCCATGCAAGGAGGAGGAGGAGGTGGTGGTGGTGTGGGAGGGTAATTGGGGAGGTCCACTGGGGTTAGAGTGCAGTCTGAACAGCCCGTTAGTTAGAAACATTTCAAACACATATCAAACTCCTCCTGTACCTTATGGAAACTCGTTAGCAGCATCGTGCTGGCTTTCTTCCGCAGTTTGAGTTCTGAGCCGTGTCCCTCATTCTGTGTGAGTTTGCCATCCCCCTCATTACTCTCCATGAAACACCGTCCTGGCCACTGATCACTCGAGCATTGGTCTGCCAGACACACACACACACACACACAGACACACATACAGACACACAGACACACACCATCAAAACATCAGCAAACCCCAGCCTGACAGTTAAAACTGTCACAATAATTAGGACCATTCAGTCTATGAATCAGTGTCAATACATCACACCCCTCCTGCCTTTATACTTAGCGTGCGCACTCACACCAGTCAGCGTGCACGCCTCCCAGCGCGCGCACACCAGTCAGCGTGCACGCCTCCCAGCGCGCACACCAGTCAGCGTGCACGCCTCCCAGCGCGCACACCAGTCAGCGTGCACGCCTCCCAGCGCGCGCACACCAGTCAGCCTCACTGTGTCCCACCATGTGGATATACACACACATCCATCACTACGTACTCTTCAGTGAATCACAGAATTTTTTCTCTTATTCATTCTTGGGACATGGGCGCCACTGGCAGGGCCAGCATTTATTGCCCATCCTTAAAGGCAGTTAAGAGTTGACCACATTGCTGTGGCTCTGAAGTCACATGTAGGCCAGACTAGGATAAGGACAGCAGATTTCCTTCCCTAAAGAGCACTTGTAAACCAGATGGGTTTTTCCAACAATCAACAATGGTTTCATGGTCATCATTAGACTTGTAACTGCAGATATTTATGAATTCACATTTCACCATCTGCCATAGTGGGATTCAAACCCAGGTCTCCAGATCATCCTCCATTATTAGTCAGCGGCACTGCTGAAGGAGGCCATTTGGCCCATCGGCTTGGCACAGGTTCTCAGAACATCTTACCCAGGCCCTATACCTGCAACCCCATATATTTACCCAGCTAATCCCCCTAACCTACATATCTTTGGATACTAAGGGACAATTTAAAGTTTTTAAAGTTTAGGCTTACATTAACATTGCAATGAAGTTGCTGTGAAAATCCCCGAGTCACCATACTCCAGCACTAGTTCGGGTACACTGAAGGAGAATTTAGCATGGCAAATCCACCTAACCTACACATCTTTGGAATGGGAGGAAACCAGACACCTGGAGGAAAACCACGCAGACACGGGGAGAACACAGGCCAGAATCAAATCCAGGTCCCTGGTGCTGTGAGGTGACAGTGCCAAACACTGTGCCACCATGCTGCCAATTTCCCTCAAGGTGGTTGAAGGGGTAAGAATCAGATTTGAATTCTACAACCTTCTTCTTCAGTTCAGTCATGCCTAGCCTCGGAAGACCCAGACAATCCCTGCACCTGCCCTTTACAGAGAGACGGAAGATGTGGCAATCCCTTGTTCTGGTACAGACACACACACTTCCCCTCTCCCCACCCTGACACACACACACCACCACCACCATCCCTCCGCCCCTCCGCGCGCACCCCCCCCCCGGCAACACACACCCACACATACATCTAACCTGAGACAGGCTGCACCATAACCAGAGAATCTGCTTGCTGGCAATGAGCTGCCGGTTTGCAGCAAACAAGCTGCCGTCTACCTGTTATTTTAACCAGACACCATTGGTCAGGCCGGCTGCTGTGATGTCACAAAGATGCCAAGACAGATTTGAGCAGCCCAGCCTGGAGCTGATAAGAGCAACACTACTGCAGACATTGGAGATCCGAGGACAACAAGAGGAAACACTGGATAAACTCAACATCTGGGCACAGAGAGGCACAGTTCAAATGTTTCAGATCTAAATGATCCTTTTAGACAGGGATGAGTAACCACACCCTTACACCGGTGTTCTAGAGCAGAGATGGGAGTGACCCCACACATATACACACACAAAATTGTACATACACCAGCACACACATACAAATTGTGTGCATGTCAACAAAACGAAGGAGGTCGTCATCGACTTCAGGAAGCGCAGTGAAGGACATGTTCCTGCCTACATCAATGGCAATGAAGTAGAAATGTTCAACAGCTTCAAGTTTTTAGGCGTCCAGGTCACCAACAACCTGTCTTGCTCCCCCCATGCAGACGCTATAGTTAAAAAAACTCACCAACACCTCTACTTTCTCAGGAGATAAGAAAATTTAGCACATCCATGACAACTCTCACCAACTTTTACAGATACACCATAGAAAGTATCCTTTCTGTATCACAGCTTGGCATAGCTCCTGCTCTGCCCAAGACCGCAAGAAACTACAAAGGGTTGTGAATGTAGCCCAAACCATCGCTCAAACCAGTCTCCAATCCATTGACACTGTCTACACTCCCCACTGCCTCGGCAAAGCAGCCAGTATAATCACAGACCTCACGCACCCCAGACATTCTCTCTTCCACCTTTTTCCTTGGGGGAAAAAGATACAAAAATCTGAAGACATGTATCAACCGACTCAAGAACAGCTTCTTCCCTGCTGCCATCAGACCTTTTTTGAATGGACCGACTTCGCATTGAGTTAATCTTTCTCTACACCCTAGCTATGACTGTAACACTACATTCTGCACTCTCTCCTTTGCTTCTCTTTGGATGGTATGTTTTGTCTGTATAGTGCAGAAGAAACAATACTTTTCACTATATACCAACATATGTGACAATAATAAATCAAATCAAACATATCGTACATGTAGGCGCACACACACAAAAAAACTGAACACACGTAGGCAAACACTCACATACACAAAATTGTACACACGTAGGCACACATACATACACAAAGTTGTACACATCTAGATCTCTCCCCCACAACCTCCTTACAGCTCAGCCACAATGTATAAACAATCCCTTTTGATTCTGCTCAACCCCCCACCCCCGAAACTGGCAGGAGCCAGTTTCTGAAGCTGAGGCCAAGTTTCCATGGGTGCAGTTCAGAGGGCGCAACACTCCCCAAGACTGAAGCTCACCTTGAAGACAAACTCCTCCATTTTTTCCATGGCATGGTGAGCTTGCAGTGGCAGTGTGAGTACATGGACATGGTCCTCCTCCTCCTCCTCCTCTTCCTCCTCTTCCTCCCTCTGTCTATACACACTCTGATCCACCACTCTGTCAGAATCATCCTGTGGAGGGAAACAGACACCCCTAATCAGCGAGAGTTGGAGGGGAAACTTCGTCTGGACCCAACAGCCAAAACATTTCATCTGTGTCCCAGTCAGGAATATCAGCACCCTGACAGTGAGATTTCCACGCTCATTAGGACAGACATTGTGCCACCTCATTAGGGGTCATTGTAGGGAAGTCAATCATATAGAGAGAAAACACATTCACGCAGGCAAACATCTGCGTGGTATACACTGAAAATTAAGAGTCAGTTTATTCTTTCGTCACTGATTTGACCCAGCACTTATTGCCCATCCCTGATTGCCCCTTCAGAAAATGATGGGTGAGTTACCTTCTTGAACCTGCTGCAGTCACAGAGTCGTAGAATCAGCGCAGAAGAAGCCCTTTGGCCCATCAAGTCTGCATCGACATGTTAGAAATACCTGAACTTCCACTTAATCCCATTTACCAGCACTTGACCTGTAGCCCTGAATGTGGTGATGTGCTAAAGTGCTCATCCAGGTACTTTTTAAAGGATGTGAGGCATCCCACCTCCACCAGCCCCTCAGGCAGCGCAATGCAGACCCTCACCACCCTCTGGGTAAGAAGCTTTTCCTCACATTCCCCCAAAACCTCCCCTTAAACCCTGTGTCCCCCTTGTGACTGACCCTTCAACTAAGGGGAACAGCTGCTCCTTATCCACTCTGTCCGTGTCCCTCATACTCCTGTACACCTCGATTAGATCACCCCTCAGTCTTCTCTGCTCCAACCAAAACAACCCAAACCTATCCAACCTCTCTTCATAACTGAAACGCTCCATCCCAGGCAGCATCCTGGTGAATCTCCTCCGCACCCCTCCAGTGCAATCACATCCTTCCTATAATGTGGTGACCAGACCTGCACACAGTGGCCTCACCAAAGTTCTACAACGCCAACATGACTTCCCTGCTTTTGTAATCTGTGCCTCGATTGATAAAGGCAAGTGTCCATATGTCTTTTTCACCACCCTAACGTGCCCTTCTGTCTTCAGAGATCTGTGGACAAACTCGCCAAGGTCCCTTTATTCCTCAGAACTTCCTAGTTTCCCTCCAATCGTTGAATACTTCCTTGTCAAATTACTCCTTCTAAAGGAGAGAGTAGCAAGAGCATAGAATGCCCTGTCTACAACAGTAGTGAATCCGCCAATATTAAGGGCATTTAAATGGCCATTGGATAAACATATGAATGATACTGGAATAGTGTAGGTTAGATGGGCTTTAGATTGGTTCCACTGGTCGGCACAACATCGAGAGCCGAAGGGCCTGTACTGCGCTGTAATGTTCTATGTTCTAAAGTATATCACCTCACACTTTTCAGGGTTAAATTCCGTCTGCAATTTATCTGCCCATTTGACCATTCCGTCTATGTTTTCCTGCAGCCCAAGACACTCCGTCTCACTGCTAACCACCCAGCCAATCTTTGTGTCGTCCGCAAGCTTACTAATCCTAGCCTCCACAAAGTCCATATTCTTACTTGAGAAAGGATATATTGTTACAGGAGAGGGTGCAAAGGAGATTCACTTGGTTGATCCTGCAGTTGAAAGGATTGGCTTCTGAGGAGACACTGAGTAAACTGGGACTATACTCATTGGAATTTAGAAAAATTTGGGAGAACCTTATAGAAACATATAAGATTATGAAGGGAATAGATAAAATAAAAACAGGGAAGTTGTTTCCACTGGCAGGTGAAACCAGAACTAGAGGGCATGGCCTCAAAATAAGGGGGAGCAGATTTAGGACTGAGTTGAGGAGGAACTTCTTCACCCAAAGGGTTGTGAATCTGTGGAATTCCTTACACAGTGCAAGTGAAGTTTTTAAAGCAAATATAGATAGATTTTTGAACAGTAAAGGAGTAAGAGTTATGATAAGTGAGCAGTGACTAGTGGAGTGCCCCAGGGGTCGGTGTTGGGGCCTCAGCTATTTACCATTTATATAGATGATCTGGAGGAGGGAACCGAGTGTATGGTGTCAAAATTTGCTGATGACACCAAGATTGGTGGAAAGGCGAATTGCGCTGAGGGTGTGGAGAGTCTGCAGAAGGATCTAGATAGGCTGAGCGAATGGGCCAGGAAATGGCAAATGGAATTTAATGTTGGCAAATGCGAGGTGGTCCACTTTGGTAGGAATAATGGTAGGAAAGACTATTACTTACGGGGCGAAAAACTGCAGCAGGCGACGGTGCAGAGGGACCTCGGGGTCCTTGTGCATGAGTCGCAAAAACCCAGCCTGCAGGTGCAGCAGGTGGTCAGGAAGGCTAATGGGATGCTGGCCTTCATAGCGAGGGGGATTGAATATAAAAGTAGGGAGGTCTTGCTGCAGCTGTATAGGGCATTGGTGAGGCCGCAGCTGGAGTACTGTGTGCAGTTTTGGTCGCCACACTTACGCAAGGATATTTTGGCCTTGGAGGGAGTGCAGAGGAGGTTTACTAGGCTGATACCGGAGTTGAGGGGGTTGAGCTATGAGGAGAGGCTGAATAAACTAGGCTTGTACTCGTTAGAGTTTAGAAGAATGAGGGGAGATCTCATTGAGACATATAAGATGATGAATGGGATGGATAGGATAGAGGTGGAGAGACTCTTCCCGCTCAGAAAGGACAGTAGGACTAGGGGGCACAGCCTCAAGATAAAGGGGGGGCGGTTTAGAACGGAGTTGAGGAGGAACTTCTTCACTCAAAGGGTGGTGAATCTCTGGAATTCTCTGCCCGTTGAGGAGGTGGAGGCTGCCTTGCTAAATATTTTAAGACGCGGGTTGATGGGTTTTTGATAAGCGAGGGGATTAAGGGTTATGGGGAGAGGGCGGGAATGTGGAACTGAGACACGACAGATCAGCCATGATCTTATTGAATGGCGGGGCAGGCTCGAAGAGCTGGATGGCCTACTCCTGCTCTTATTTCTTATGTTCTTATGTTCTTATAAGTGGAGCTGAGTCTATGAAAAGATCTGCAATGATCTCACTGAATGGCGGAGCAGGCTCGAGGGGCCAGATGGCCTACTAATGCTCCTAGTTCCTATGTTCATCTATGACATTTTATATAATGACTAATAAAAGGAGATCCTTGTGGAACACCACTGGGCGCTGGCTTCAAGTCACTAAAGCAGCCATCTGTCATCACCCTCTGTCTCCTAAAACTGAGCCAATTTTGAATCCACTTTATCAAATTACCTTGTATTCCATCTGCATTTACCTTCTTTACAAGTCTCCCATGTGGGACATTGTTAAAGGCTTTGCTGAAATCCATATAAACTACATTGACTGCACTACCCTCACCTACACACCCGGTCACCCCCTCAAAAAATTCAATCTCATTTTTGACCTCCCTCTGATGAAGCCATGCTGACTATCCCTGATCAAGCCTTGTCTCTCCTTCATAAGTTTCTCCACTAGTTTCCCTACAGCTGGTGTGAGTCTCACTGGTCTGTAGTTCCGTGGTTTATCTCGACAACGCTTCTTTAATAGTAGAACCACGCGAGCTGTCCTCCAGTCGTCTGGCACCTTCCCTGTGAGAAGTCTCACAACACCAGGACACCACAGACCTTCCCTGTGGCCAGACAGGAATTGAAAATTTAGCTCATATCTCCTGCAAACTCCTCCCTTGCCTCCCACAGCAACCTAGGACAGAATTCATCTGCTCCTGGAGATTTATCCACTTAAGTGGGGTTACATAAGAGCATAAGAAATAGGAGCAGGAGTAGGCCATCCAGCTCTTCGAGCCTGCCCCGCCATTCAATAAGATCATGGCTGATCTGTCGTGGCTCAGTTCCACTTTCCTGCCCTCTCCCCATAACCCTTAATCCCCTCTCTTATCAAAAACCCATCAACCCGCGTCTTAAAATATTTAGCGAAGCAGCCTCCACCACTTCAACGGGCAGAGAATTCCAGAGATTCACCACCCTTTGAGTGAAGAAGTTCCTCCTCAACTCCGTTCTAAACCGCCCCCCCTTTATCTTGAGGCTGTGCCCCCTAGTCCTACTGTCCTTTCTGAGCGGGAAGAGTCTCTCCACCTCTATCCTATCCATCCCATTCATCATCTTATATGTCTCAATGAGATCTCCCCTCATTCTTCTAAACTCTAACGAGTACAAGCCTAGTTTATTCAGCCTCTCCTCATAGCTTAAGTGGAGTTCAGATGAATGAGGCGGGACTGGCGTTCATACGAATGAGAGGGGACCTCGTAGAGACTTATAAAATTCTCACAGGATTAAACAGAGTAGATGCAGGAGGATGTTCCCAATAATGGCGGAGTCCAGAACCAGGGGTCACAGACAGAGGATTCAGGTAGACCACTTAGGACGGAGGTGAAGAGATGTTTCTTCACCCAAAGAATGCTGAGTATGCGGAATTCATTTTCACAGGAAATGCCAAAACATTGAATGTATTCAAGAGGTGGTTGGCTATAGCACTTGGAGTGAATGGGATCAAAGGTTAAAGAGAAAAAGGAGGATTAAGGTATTGAGTTGGACAATCAGCCATATTGTAATGAATGGCAGAACACGCTGGAGGGGCCAAATGGTCTCCTCCTGCTCCTATCTTCTATGTTTCTATGTTAAGACTGCCAACACTCAAATACCTTGTCCTTCCCTGTGTCAATTTGCTCAAGAACCTCTCAGTCTCTGTCTCACTGAATTCCATACCATTGTCCCATTCTCTTGAGTGAAGGTGGATATGAAGTATTCATTCAACACTCTATTAATGTCCTCTGGCTCCACTCATAGATTGCCCCCTTGGCCCCTAATGGGTCATAAGCTTTCCCTGGTTATCCTCTTCCCATTGATTTACTTATAGAATATCTTGGGAGTTTCCATACTTCTATCAGCCAGAGCTTTCTCATATCCCCTTTTTGCTTTCCTAATTGCTTTCTTAGGCTCCACCCTGCACTTTCTTTACCTCACCAATGCCTCCACTGATTTGCTCCCCTTGTACTTTTCAAAGCCTTTCTTTTCCTTCTTATTTTCCTTCTTAAATATCTCTAGTCATCCATGGTTCTCTGGGCTTGTTATTCCTACCTATCACCTTAGAGGGAATTTGCTGGGCTTGCACCCACCCCATTTCCTTTCTGAATTCCCCTAACTGCTCTTCCGTAGATTTTCCCATTAGTAGCCGTTCCCAGTCTACCATGGCCCAATTGCTCTCCCCCAATCTAAAACCTTTTTTTTGTAGCTTGTCTATTTCTTTGTCCATAACAAGTTTAAATTGTACCATGTAGTGATCGCTATCACTAAATTGCTCCCTCACCACCTGACCGGCTTCATTCCCTAGAATTAGGTCCAGCGCAGCTCCCTCCGTTGTTGGACCCTCTACATATTGATCTGAAAAAGTTCTCCTGTACACATCTCAAGAAAACTACTCCATCCAAGCCCTAATGTTATTGTTAAGACACAGAAGCCCTGTGAGAAGCCACGCCGAATCCCCTAAAGTGGAATCACTCGCCTCATAATCTGTTAAAAGTGTGTGGGAAGGTGTGAGCTGTCATTCAGTAACATTTAGTGGGTAACTAACAGAAATACCCCACACTCACTTTAAAATGAACATTTAAATTCATTTATTTAATCAATCAGGAACTGTAAGCTATTAAAGTAAGGCTCTACTGGAATGCTGTTCAAATAAATACAAGGATCATTCATTACAAAAAAAATTTAATCATTCTCAAAAAATATACAAACAGGTTTTGTGGCTTGAGAAAAATCTTGCGTTTTTCTGGCGATTCCGCTGTTCATAAGCTCTTTCTGATTTTGGTACCCTTTGTTCGCTAGATGAAGAGTTCCCTTAACAGATATTCTAAGCTGGCAGGGAGCTGCCCTTGCCCTCTCTAGGTGTTGAGAGGTGGCAGCACTTCAGTTGCACTGCAGGCAGGCAGTTGGGTTCCTTTTTATAACCCTGATGACCTAATCACTTTTCCTACACCCAGACTGGTCGAATGTTGTCAACAACAGCAAATTCAAATTTGATAGGTTCCTGATGGGTGAGTGTCTTCTTTAAACTGATAGGCTGTCAAAATTCAAGCCTGTTACCAAGGCAATCCTGATGCTTCATCTTTGCTACAAATGTTGCCATCCGAGTACCCCGTAGGCATCCAATCACTGAACACAAAACCAGCTTATAAAGGGGCCACGTTTCACAAATTCAACTTCACAACGTTACGTATATCCCAGTTAATGATGGGAAAATTGAAATCACCTAATAACCCTATTGTTATTGTTTTTACACAGCTCCACAAATTGAGCACATATTTGCTCCTCAATATCCCTCTGATTATCTGGGGTCTACAATAAACACCTAACAATGTGGCTGCCCTTTTCTTATTCCTCAGCTGTACCCACAAAGCTTTATTTGATGCCCCCTCCAAGATATCATGTCTCTTTACTGCAGTGACTGACTCCTTACGTAATAATGCAATGCCTCCTCCTCCTCCTCTTTTACCTCTTCCGCTGTCTCGCCTGAAGGTTCCATATCCCGGAACGCTGCATCCCATGTGATGCAGGTACACCCATGGTGCTGTTAGGGAGGGAGTGCCAAGATTTCGACCCAGCGACAATAAAGGAATGGCCAATATATTTCCAAGTCAGGATGGTGAGTAACTTGGAGCGGGAACCTGCAGGTGGTGGTGGTGTTCTCCAAGTGTCCGCTGCCCCCCCCATTGTCCTTCTAAATGGTAGAGGTAGTGAATTTGGAAGGTGCTGCTGAAGGAGCCTTGGTGAGTCATTGCAGTGCATCTTGTACACACGGCTATCACTGTGCGGTGACGGAGGGATTGAATGTCATGGTTAGGATGTCAATCGAGCGGGCCATGCTTTGTCCTGGATGGTGTTCAGCTTCTTGAGTGTTGTTGGAGCCACACTCATCCAGGCAAGAGGACAATATTCCATCACACTCCTGACTTATGTCTTTGTAGATGGTGGACAGGCTTTGCGGGAGTCAGGAGATGAGTTATTCTCAGCAGGATTCCCAGCCTCTGATCTGCTCTGGTAGCTGCAGTATTTATCTGGCTGGGTCAATTTTTGCTCAATGGTAACCCTCAGGATGTTAATAGTTGGGGACATGGGGGTTGGGATGGCGGGGGTCGAATTCAACAATGATAATTGTGTAATTTTATGCAAGTGAAGGGTATTATTATCTGGGGATTCACTTGAGTCACTGCTAAAATAGACACAGGCTAAAGCTATGGCTGTTGGGTTAGGAAACTAATACTTGTAATGTGCAATTCCATAAATAAATGTTGAAGTGTGTAAAGATTGACTCTAGCTCTATCCTTCACTAGCTGGCTTCCTGCAGAGAACATCGTTACAATGAGGTATATGTGGAGAATTATATGGCATAATATACTGTAAAGACAGAAAATCCTGGAGAGGTTTAATGGGTTGACACAGGACAGGCTGTTTCCTCTGGCTGAACTGTCTACAACACAGGGTCAGGATAAGGAGCGAGATGTGGATGTGTTTCACTAAGGGAGTTGTGAATCTTTGGAATTTGCTATCCCAGAGGGTTGTGGATGTTTAGTCTGTTTCTATTTGTGCTTAGTAGAAAGATATTTGGGTCATGTTTCTTGTGCAGGACTTGTTTTAGCAGTTTGTTTTTATTATCAATGCTGTTTTGTCTGCATCCAGCAGCCTGCTGTTACTGCAGCAGCATAATTGCTCCTAATTGCTCGAATGTTTGTTTTAATCTGGAATAATGCTGTTAGGTTATTTTAGTGTTTTTCCACGGGGTTTTTCAGAGTGGTGCTTGAGTGGGTTGATTGACAAGTAAGATCGTGTGACTGGGTGGGCTAGGCTTACACACAAAAATCAAGTCAGTTGCTGCTTGGAAGCTGCAGAGAGAAGCAGCCCTTTCTCTCTCTGAAGTCTGGAGACTGGGATCTGCCAGAGACTAGCTTGATTTTCTAAAGTTCTGCTGTCTCAGGATATTTCCTTCTCTAGAAATTGCTATATGGGAGTCAGAAGACAGCTGTCCCTCTGTATCTGTTCAGAGGGGTTAAAAGGCTGTAAATGTAGCATTCACTTGAGCGTATTTGTTTTGTGTTGATTCTGAAGATGAATTTATGCCTATGACGATATTGCTTAGATTGGAACTATAGAGATGGATCGCTGCTAAAATTATACTTTATGTTTAAGTATTTTAATTGTTAAAAGTTATGCTAATTCTTTCTGTTGCATTCTAACTATGTTCTTAAATAAAGTTTGTCTTAGTAAAAGCTTCCTCGTTCATCACTAGAATCACACCTTGAACTCACCCTAATGCCAAAAATTGAAAAGAGGTTGGGGTCTAGGCTAACTTCATAACATTCCTTCGAATTTCTGATCTGGTCCCTAACAAATTTGATGCTGAGATGGGCAGAGATCAGAGATCAGCTTTGATCACATTGAAGGGTGCAACAGGAGCAAGCGGCAGAATGGACCACTTCTGCTCCTATTTATTATCTAATGTATCATGCTGTACAGTCTAGCACACGGCAACTCACCAAGGCTCCTTAAGCAGCACTCTCCAAATCCACCACCTTGACCATCTAGAAGGACAAGGGCAGCAGGTACCTGGGAACACCCCCATCTGGAGGTTCCCCTTCCGACTCACTCCCCATCCCAACTTGGAAGTATATCTGCCGTTCCTTCACTGTGACTGGGTCAAAATCCTGGAACTCCCCCCAACAGTGCCATGGGTGTAGCTACACCACACGGGACTCAACATTCCAGGATGTAGAATCCTCAGGCGAGGCAGGAGGTGGTAACAGAGGAGGAGGCAATGTCTACACCATTGCCTGCACGTGGACTGCAACAGGTTCAAGAAAGTGGCTCACCCACCACCTTCAAGCGGCAATTAGGGATGGGTGATTGCATTGAGCCACACGCACTATATGCATACCAGTACACGCTCACTACTGAGGGAATGTGTGAACTGGAAAGACGTTACTCACACATTTCACACTCTCCTCCCCGTCGTGTAACGCGGTGAATGCTGTACGTTCCAGCTGCTTCTGGGATCTTCCTTTGCTGTTTTTGGAAGCTGCCCATTGGCCAAGATGGCGAGAGCTACTGGTGAACATGGCAAAAGTAGGGTATGGGCTGCCTGCGCAGACCAGGAGGCAGATTCTAGTCCTCGAGAGCTCGAGAAACCTTCTTCCCCGCAGTCCTCATCTTAGCTTCTGTCAGAGAGAGAAGATAGGGACAGTAGTTAATCTATCAGCAATACACCCAGTTGCTTCTGCCCCCTGGGGACCCTGTCTTCCCTCTGGCCCCCTGCAGGGGCATTCACCCAACATCCCCCACTCCAGGTGAGGCAGGCGTTCGCCCAATATCCCCCACCCCGGGCGAGGAGGGCACTTGCCCGATATCCCCCACCCCACCCCTGGGCAAGGTGGGCGTTCACCCAATATCCCCCCCAGCCCCCAGGCGAGGCGGGCATTCGCCCGATATCCCCCATCCCAGGCGAGGAGGGCGTTCGCCCAATATTCCCCCCCACCACCCCTGGGCAAGGTGGGCGTTCACCCAAAATCCCCCCCAGCCCCCAGCGAGGCAGGCATTCACCTGATATCCCCCCAGATGAGGCAGATATTCGCCCAATATCCCCCCCACCCCCGGGCGAGGCGGGCGTTCGTCTGATATCCCCCACCCCGGGCGAGGCGGGCGTTCGCCCGATATCCCCCACCCCGGGCGAGGCGGGCGTTCGCCCGATATCCCCCACCCCGGGCGAGGCGGGCGTTCGCCCGATATCCCCCACCCCGGGCGAGGCGGGCGTTCGCACGATATCCCCCACCCCGGGCGAGGCGGGCGTTCGCACGATATCCCCCACCCCGGGCGAGGCGGGCGTTCGCCCGATATCCCCCACCCCGGGCGAGGCAGGCGTTCGCCCGATATCCCCCACCCCGGGCGAGGCGGGCGTTCGCCCGATATCCCCCACCCCGGGCGAGGCGGGCGTTCGCCCGATATCCCCCACCCCGGGCGAGGCGGGCGTTCGCCCGATATCCCCCACCCCGGGCGAAGCGGGCGTTCGCACGATATCCCCCACCCCGGACGAGGCGGGCGTTCGCCCGATATCCCCCACCCCGGGCGAGGCGGGCGTTCGCCCGATATCCCCCACCCCGGGCGAGGCGGGCGTTCGCACGATATCCCCCACCCCGGGCGAGGCGGGCGTTCGCCCGATATCCCCCACCCCGGGCGAGGCGGGCGTTCGCCCGATATCCCCCACCCCGGGCGAGGCGGGCGTTCGCACGATATCCCCCACCCCGGGCGAGGCGGGCGTTCGCACGATATCCCCCACCCCGGGCGAGGCGGGCGTTCGCACGATATCCCCCCCCCCCCAGGTGAGGCGGGCATTTGCCCAATATTCCCCCACCCCGGGTGAGGCAGGCATTCACCCGATATCCCCCATCCTGGGCAAGGTGGGCGTTCACCCGATATCCCCCCCACCCCCCAGGTGGGTGGGCGTTTGCCCGACACCCCTCCTTGGTGAGGGGTGCACACCCATGATATTGGGTATTTGCCCAATACCCCCCCAAGTGAAGGGTTATGCACCCGATATCCCTCAAGCTAGGGGGTATTTACCCCATATCCCCTCTGGACGAGGGGTATTAACTCCATATACCCTCCAGGTGATTGGGATATTTGCCCCATATTTTCTCCAGGTGAGGAGGATATTTACCTGATGCCCCTCTCCAGGTGAGTGGAGGGGGGAGGCGCGGGGAGAAGGCCCGGCCCGGCCCGGCCTCGCAGCCCCGGAGCCCAAGCTCAACCAAAGACCGGCCTGCGAAGCTGGGTCCAGAGGCGGAGCTCGGAGCCCCGATGGAGGGCCACAGGGCGGAGCTCCGCGCTGGAGCCCAGAGGAAAAGAAAAGAGGGGAGGTGCTCCGTGGCGCCCAGGTTCGGAGCTCGGAGATGGAGCCGAGAGGACAGGCACAGAGCTCCGAGCTGGGGACACGCACCTGCTCCAACGGTCGGTGCGCGAGCCAGCCGAGCCCACGGCCCCTTCGGCCAATCAGCGGGTTGGAGGGCGGGGCGCTCACCGGATGGACGTGCCAGGAAACTAATGGGAGATCGGTCGGCTGCCGCTCTTTCCCAATCGCAGAGAGGCTGAGGGGGCGGGACCTGGCGCCCTGGGCTGAAAACACCACCAAGCCGCTCCCAACGGGCGGTGGGCGGGGCTAGAACAAACAATGGACCAGTCACGAATCAGAATGGGCTGGCCAAATGAATGACAGACAGCTGCCTTCACCATTCGCCGCCGCCAATACGTGGGAAGCTGCAGTTGATTGGCCAGAATGCCAAACGTAAGACAAAACAGGGCGGAGATTTGTCGTGATTGACAGAAGCCGCAGCTAATGGGAGAGGAGATTGTTTTAATTGCCTCTGTGTTGATTGGTCAATTAAACAGAAGAGGTGACGCATCATCAACAATAGGGGCGCGGCCTCAATGATTGGGGCGTGTCTTCATTGATTGGGGCGTGGTTTATTTGTTGTGGGCGTGTCATATTGATTAGTGGTGTGGCTTATGATTAGGGGGCATGTCCTATTGATTAGTGGTGTGGCTTATGGTTAAGGGGCGTGTTCTCATTGATTAAGGGCGTGGCTTATTGATTTGGGGCTTGTCCTCATTGAATAAGGGCGTGACTTATTGATTAGGGGTGTGTCCTATTGATTGGGGCATGTCCTTATCATTAGGAGCAGCCTGACAAGCAAGGACTCTTAAAGGGACCTCGCGCTGAAAATTCAGCACCAGCCAGGCCTGGCCAAGAGCAACTCTCAATAAAATTTCCTGCATGCTACTCTGAATCTAGGCGGGCAAACTAAGTCTTTTTCTCTGTTAAAACCCACAACCTCTGTCGATCGTCAGGGCATTACAGACCAACTCAACCACAGCTCATGGCTGAGCGTTAGTGTGCAGTGTTTTACTGGAGGAGATTGGTGGCCAGAGTTCTGGCGAATCATATAACTATAGATAGGGCTTTAAACTAAATAGTGGGGGCGGGGGAGGGTTCAGTTGTATGGAAAATTAGAAAATCAAAGTCAGAGGAGAGGGTAGAAGTGCAGGTTAACAGAGCTGAGGGCTTGGGAAAGGTTAGTAAAGTTTCAAGACCACGTAACAGAACAGAGTATAGAAGGTGGCAGAAATCTAACCTCAGACAGAGCAAAAAAGGCGACAATTATGAGAAGGGAGTTGGTCATTGCAGGACTGAGGGTGTTGTGCCCAAATACGTGCAGTATACAGAACAAGGTAAATGAGCTTGTTGCGCACATTGAAATTGGCTGGTACAATGTTGTGGGCATCACAGAGACGTGACTGCAAGGGGATCAGGGCTGGGATCTAAATATCCAAGGGTATGTGTCCCATCAGAAGGACAGGCAGATAGGCAAAGGCAGTGGGATTGCATTGTCAGTAAGGAATGAAGTTAAATCGATAGCAAGAAGTGATATAGGGTCAGAAGGGATTGAAGGGTTAGAATGGGTAGGGTTGAGGAATGGCAGAGGTAAGAAGACCCTGATGGGAGTTATGTACAGCCCCCCCTAGCAGTAGTCAGGGTGTGGGGCAGAAAATAAATCAGGAGATGGAAGAGGCATATAAAAAAGGCAATATTACAATAATCATGGGGTACTTCAATATGCAGGTGGACTGGGAACATCAGGTAGATAGTGGATCCCAGGAAAAGAATTTGTGGAGTGACAGAGGTTGAGGGGAGACCTGATAGAAGACTACAAGATTATGAGAGGCATTGGCAGAGTCAGAAGCTTTTTCCCAGGGTGGAAGAGTCAATTACTAGGAGGCCTAGGTTTAAGATGCAAGGGGCAAGGTTTAAAGGCAAAGGTATGAGGCAGATCTTTTATATGGAGAGTAGTGGGTGCCTGGAACTTATTGCCAGGGGAGGTAGTGGAAGCGGATACAGTAGTGAGTTTTAAGAGGCGTCTTGACAAGTACATGAGTAGGATGGGAATAGAGGGATATGGTCTCTGGAAGCGTAGGGGGTTTTAGTTCAGTTGGGGCAGCATGGTCGGTGCGGACTTGGAGGGGCCGAAGGGCCTGTTCCTGTGCTGGAATTTTCTTTGTTCTTTGAAAGTCTAGGAGATGGTTTTTTCAGAGCAGCTTGTGACAGAGCCTATCAGGGAACAGGCACTGCTGGATTTGGTGATGTGTAATGAGGCAGACTTGATCAGGGAACTGAAGGTGAAGGAACCCTTCGGGAGAGTGACCACAATATGATAGAATTTACCCTGCAGTGTGAGAGGAAGAAGCTGGAATTAGATGTAACGGTATTATAGTTAAATCAAGATAACTACAAAGACATGAGGGAGGAACTGGCCCAGCGTTGATTGGAAAGGGAGCCTTGCCGGGGAGGACAGCAATAGCAGGAGTTTTTGAGAGTTATTCGGGAGGCACAACAGAAATTCATCCCAAGGAGGAGGAAATGTGCGAAGGGGAGGACGAGGCATCAGTGGCTGACGAGGGAAGTCGAGGACAGTATAAAAGCAAAAGAAAAAGCTCACAAAGTGGCGAGGATTACGGGAAGCCTTTAAAAGTGAGCAGAGGACAACTAAAAAAGCAATGGGGGGAGAAGACGAAATATGAGTGGAAGCTATCTAGACATATAGAAGATAGAAAAAGTATTTTTCAATATATAAAAGGTAAGAAAGAGGCAAAAATAGCCATTGAACCACTGGAAAATGAGGCTGGAGAAATAATAATAGGAAACAAAGCAATGACAGAGGAACTGAACAGTTACTTTGCATCAGTCTCCATGGTGGAAGACACCAGTGAGGTGCCAGATCTCCAGGAGAGTCAGGGGGCACAGGTGGGTGTAGTGGCCATCACTAAGGAGAAGGTTCTGGGGAAACTGAAAGGTCTGAAGGTGGATAAATCACCTGGAGCGGATAGACTACACCCCAGGGTTCGAAAAGAGATAGCTGAGGAAATTGTGGAGACATCGGTGGTAATCTTTCAGTGGAGGCAGGGAGGGTCCCAGAGGACTGGAAAGTAGTGAATGTAACACTGCTGGGAGAAGGGAGGGAGGCAGCAGACGGGAAATTATAGGTTAGCCTGACTTCATTCATTGGCAAGATTTTAGAGCCCTTTATTAAAGATGAGATTGCAGAGTATTTGGAAATGCATGATCAAGTAGGACTGAGTCAGCAAGGTTTTGTCAAGGGGAGGTCCTGTCTGACAAATCTGTTAGAGATCTTTGAGGAAGTAACAAGGAAGTTAGATAAAGGAGAACCAGTAGATGTGACTTATTTACATTTCCAGAAGGTCTTTGACAAGGTGTCGCACAGGAGACTGTTAAATAAGTGCCCATGGTGTTCAGGGTAAGATCCTGGCATGGATAGAGGCTGACTGGCAGAAGGCAGAGAGTGGGGATAAAGGGATCTTCCTCAGGATGGCAGCCGGTGACTAGTGGTCTGCCTCAGGGGTCAGTGCCTTGACCACAACTTTTCACAATATACACTAACGATTTAGAGGAAGGAACTGAAAGAACTGTTACTAAGTTTGCAGATGATACAAAGATATGTAGAGGGACAGGTAGTATTGAGGAAGCAGGGGGGCTGCAGAAGGACTTGGACAGGTTAGGAGAGTGGGCAAAGAAGGGGCAGATGGAATACAATGTGGAAAAGTGTGAGGTTCTGCACTTTGGAAGGAGGAATGGAGACAGAGACTATTTTCTAAATGGGAAAATGCTCAGGAAATCAGAATCACAAAGGGACTCGGGAATCATTGTTCAAGATTCTCTTAAGGTTAACGTGCAGGTTCAGTCGGCAGTTAGGAAGACAAATGCAATGTTAGCGTTCATGTCGAGAGGGTTAGAATACAGGAACAGGGATGGACTCCTGAGGCTGTATAAGGCTCTGGTCAGACCCCATTTGGAGAATTGTGAGCAGTTTTGGGCCCCACATCTAAGGAAGGATCTGCCGGCCTTGGAAAGGGTCCAGAGGAGGTTCACAAGAATGATCCCTGGAATGAAGAGCTTGTCGTACGAGGAACGGGTTGAGGACTCTGGGTCTGTACTCGTTGGAGTTTAGAAGGATGAGGGGGGATCTTATTGAAACTTATAGGATACTGCGAGGGCCCTGGATAGAGTGGACGTGGAGAGGATGTTTCCACTAGTAGGAAAAACTAGAACCAGAGGGAACAACCTCAGGCTAAAGGGACGATCCTTTAAAACAGAGATGAGGAGGAATTTCTTCAGCCAAAGAGTGGGGAATGTGTGGAACTCTTTGCCGCAGAGGAGGCCGGGTCACTGAGTGTCTTTAAGACAGAGATAGATAGGTTCCTGATTAATAAGGGGATCAGGGGTTATGGGGAAAAGGCAGGAGAATGGGGGATGAGAAAAATATCAGCCATGACTGAATGGGGGAGCAGACTCGATGGGCTGAGTGGCCTAATCCTGCTTCTGTGTCTTATGGTCTTATTACATGGGATGTGTGGCACAATGACCATGTGCCCCTGCTCCAGTCTTCTCACATCTTTCCGCAACTAAATAATGAGCACAATCGCAGAATTGGTTCAGTGTAGAAAGAGGCCATTCGGCCCATTGTATCTGTACTCGCTCACTGTGAAAGTGATTTACCGAATCCCACTCCCCTTAGTCCCCCAAGACATGCACATTGTTCATTTACACATAAAGACTCAATTGCCGTTTAAAGCCACAATCACCATCTCAGGCAGTCATTCCGGATCCTGACTACTCACTAAATTGAACCCTAAGCAGGCCTCACTATCCGGGAGTGAATCCTAAGCAGGCCTCACTATCCGGGAGTGAATCCTAAGCAGGCCTCACTATCCGGGAGTGAATCCTAATCAGGCCTCACTGTCCGGGAGTGAATCCTAATCAGGCCTCACTGTCCGGGAGTGAACCCTAAACAGGCCTCACTGTCCGGGAGTGAACCCTAAACAGGCCTCACTGTCTGGGAGTGAATCCTAATCAGGCCTCACTGTCCGGGAGTGAATCCTAATCAGGCCTCACTGTCTGGGAGTGAATCCTAAACAGGCCTCACTGTCCGGGAGTGAACCCTAAACAGGCCTCACTGTCCGGGAGTGAATCCTAATCAGGCCTCACTGTCCGGGAGTGAACCCTAAACAGGCCTCACTGTCCGGGAGTGAACCCTAATCAGGCCTCACTGTCCGGGAGTGAATCTTAAGCAGGCCTCACTGTCCGGGAGTGAATCCTAAGCAGGCCTCACTGTCCGGGAGTGAATCCTAATCAGGCCTCACTGTCCGGGAGTGAATCCTAAGCAGGCCTCACTGTCCGGGAGTGAATCCTAATCAGGCCTCACTGTCCGGGAGTGAATCCTAATCAGGCCTCACTGTCCGGGAGTGAATCCTAAACAGGCCTCACTGTCCGGGAGTGAATCCTAATCAGGCCTCACTGTCCGGGAGTGAATCCTAAACAGGCCTCACTGTCCGGGAGTGAATCCTAATCAGGCCTCACTGTCCGGGAGTGAATCCTAATCAGGCCTCACTGTCCGGGAGTGAACCCTAATCAGGCCTCACTGTCCGGGAGTGAATCCTAAACAGACTCCACTCAAAATAAAATGGATGAATTAGTAAATGTAAAGGAGTGTGATATAATTGGCATTATGGAGATGTGGCTCCATGGTAACCAAGGATAGGAACTGAACATTGAGGGTTATTCAGTGTTTGGGGAGAACAGACGGAAAGGAAAAGGTGATGGAGTTGTATTGTTGATTAAAGATGATATTGATGTGATATTGAGGAAGGATATTAACATCGATGATGTGGAATCTGTATGGGTCGAGTTAAGCAACAATAAGGGGTGGTACACAGACCATCAAACTGTAGTGGTAATGTTGAGAAAAGCATTAGATGTGAAATCAGAGATGTACGTGTTAAAGGAACATCTGTGATAATGGGTGACTACAATCTGCCAATAGATTGGGAGAGTCAAATTAGTCACGGTACAACAGAGGAGGAATTTCTGGAGTGCGTACTTTTCTGGAGCAATACATTGAAGAACATCAAGCGAACAGGCCCTCTTGGACTGGTTGTTGTGCAATGAGAAAGAACATAAGAAATAGGAGCAGGAGTCGGCCATCTAGCCCTTCGAGCCTGCCCCGCCATTCAATAAGATCATGGCTGATCTGAAGTGGACCAGTTCCACTTTCCCGCTTTCTCCCTTAATTCCCTTGTCTATCAGAAACCTATCTACCCGTGACTTAAAAATATTTAGCGAGGCAGCCTCCACCACTTCAACGGGCAGAGAATTCCAGAGATTCACCACCCTTTGAGTGAAGAAGTTCCTCCTCAACTCTGATCTAAACTGCCCCCCCCCTTATCTTGAGGCTGTGTCACTAGAAAGGATTATCTAGTTGTGAGAGAGCCTTTGGAGAGGGTGGCACATTGGAACAGTGGTTAGCACTGCTGGGTCACTGTCCGTGTGGAGTCTGCACGTTCTCCCCGTGTCTGCGTGGGTTTCCTCCAGGTGCTCCGGTTTCCTCCCACAGTCCAAAGGTGTGCCGGTTAGGTGGACTGGCCGTGCTAAATTGTCCCTTAGTATCGGGGGATTAGTGAGGTAAAAATGTGGGGTTACGGGAATAGGGCCTGGATGGGATGGTGGTCGGTACAGACTCAATGGGCTGAATGGCCTCCTTCTGTACTGTAAGGATTCTATGAGTGACCATTATATGGTGGATAATGATGTAATTGATTTGGAGACCAGGGTCCTGAATCTCAGTAAGGGTAACTATGATGGTATGAGGCATGAATTGGCCATGATGGACTGGGAAACATTACTGAAAGGAGAGGCAGTGGACAGGCAATGGCAGGAATTTAAAGAACAAATAAGTGAAACTCCAGAAGCTGTTTATTCCTTTTTGGTGCAAGAGTGGTCAGGGAATTGTGGCCAAACCATGGCTTACGAGGGAAATTAGAGATAATATCAGAGTCAAGGAAGAAGTCTACAAATTGGCAAGAAAAAGCAGTAGGCCTGAGGATTAGGAGCAGCTTAAAATTCAGCAAAGGAGGACCAAGGGATTGATGAAGAAGGGAAAAATAGAGTATGAAAGTAAGCTCGCGGGGAACATCACTTTGTTGCCCATTATGAATCCCTGATTCTAACTGTAAGGGACCTACATTTGTCTTCACCAGACCTTTCCTCTGCACATATCTACCAAAGCTTTACCGGTCAGTTTTTATGTTTACTGCAAGCTTACTTTCATATCCTTTTTTTCCCCCTTCTGAATTAAACCCTTCTGTCCTCCTCTGCTGGATTTTAAATTTCTCCCAGTCCCCAGGTTGGCTGGTTTCTCTGGCCTATTTATATACCTCCTCTTCAACACAATCCCTGATTTCCCAGCACGGCGGCACAGTGGTTAGAATTGCTGCTACACAGCGCCAGGGACCTGGGTTCAAGTCCTGGCTTGGGTCAATGTATATGCAAAATCTGCACATCCTCCCCATGTCTGTGTGGGTTTTGTCCAGGTGCTCCAGTTTCCTCTCACATTCCAAAGATGCATAGGTTAGGGGGATTGGCTGTGCTAAATTGGCCCTTAATGTCCAAAAATGTGCAGGTTAAGTAGCTTGACCATGCTGAATTGCCCCTTAGTGTTCAAAGATGTGCAGGTTAGGTGGATTGGCCATGCTAAATTGTCCCTTAATGTCCAAAGATATGTAGGTTAGGTGGATTGGCCATGCTAAATTGTCCCTTAATGTCCAAAGATATGTGGGTTAGGTGGATTGGCCATGCTAAATTGTCCCTTAGTGTCCAAAGATGTATGGGTTAGGTAGATTGGACATGCTGAATTGCCCCTTAGTGTCCAAAGATATGTAGGTTAGGTGGATTGGCCATGCTAAATTGTCCCTTAGTGTCCAAAGATGTGTGGGTTAGATGGATTGACCATGCTAAATTGCCCCTTAGTGTCCAAAGATGTGTGGGTTAGATGGATTGACCATGATAAATTGTCACTTATTGTCGGGAACTAAAGAGTAAATATGTGAGGTTATGGGGATATGGTTGGGTCAATGCAGGTCTGATGGGCCAAATGGCCTCCTTCTGCACTGTAGACATTCTATGACTCTATATCAGAGCTGGGGGGTTCCAGTTATCAGTAAAGGTTGGACAGATTGAGATTTTTTTCTCAACAATAGGAAGGGCTGAGGAGCTGTTTTAAGTGAAGCAACACGTGGCTGAATAGCCTCTGTGTTTAAGGAGGTTGGGAGCTGGAGAAAGGAAAAGGAGGAGAAGCAACTGGAGGAGATGGAAAGAGTGGGTGAGTTGAGACTAGCATGGGGTAGAAACTCTGGGACGGAGCAGATGGATTGGA
Organism: Carcharhinus amblyrhynchos; assembly: GCF_965287045.1. Lineage (NCBI taxonomy): Eukaryota > Metazoa > Chordata > Chondrichthyes > Carcharhiniformes > Carcharhinidae > Carcharhinus > Carcharhinus amblyrhynchos. Next base: position 102,216 of record NW_027650115.1, read on the forward strand.
TGTAGTTTGTGATCCTGATTCTATTTAATTTCACTCAGCTATCTGGGATATGTTCCTGGGGAACCAAGTTAAATGAAGACAATCAAACTGCTGAAGCAGATGGTTGCGGCTTGTGGAGATTATGCAGTGGGACAGATGGGTGGGGAAGTGGACGTGATTGTGCGTGTCTGTGTGTGTGTTTGTGAATGTGTGTGTCTGCCTGTGAATGTGTATGTGAGCCTGTCTGCATAAGTGTGTGTGTGTTTGTGAGTGCGCCTCTATGTGGGTGAGTGTGTGTTTGTGTGTGTATCTGCGTGTGTGTATGTGAGCCTGTCTCTGTGAGAGTGTGTGTGTGCCTATCTGTTTGAGTATGTCTGTGTTTGTGAGCCTATCTGTGTGTGTGAGACAATGTGTGTGAATGTCTTTATGTGAGTGTGTGTGTGTAAATCTGTCAGTGTGTCTGTGTCTGAGTGTCTGTGTGTGTGTCTGCAGCAGCGATCAGTGTGACTGCAAGCAGGGCCATAACTTGCTGTTGAGTGTGTAATGTCAGTGTGTGTGTCTGTGTAAATGTGTAAGAACCTGTGTGTGTATGTGTGTGTGTGAGAGAGAAAACGTCTGTGTGTGCGTGTGTGTATCAGCCTGTCTGTGTGAATGTGTAATCACAGTAAGAAGCCTCACAACACCAGCTTAAAATCCAATCTGTTGGACTTTAACCTGGTGTTGTGATACTTCTTACTATCTTTACCCCAGTCCAACGCTAGCATCTCCACATCATGAATGTGTAATGACAGTGTGTGTGTGTGGGTGTACGAGCCTGTCTGTGTGAGTGTAATGTGTGTGTGTGTATCTAAAGTCAGTGTGTATATAAGCCTGTGTGTGTGTGTGTGTGTATGTGTGTGAGCCTGTCTGTGTGTAATATGCGTGTGTGAGCCTGTCTGTGTGAGTGTGTAATGTTAGTGTGTGTGTGAGCCTGTCTGTGTGTGTTAGTGTGTATATTAACCTGTGTGTGTGTAATGTCAGTGTGTATATAAGCCTGTCTGTGTGTGTAATGTTTGTGTGTAAGAGCTTGTCTGTGTGTGTATGTGTGTAATATTAGTGTGTATGTAAACCTGTGTATGTGTGTGTGTGTGTGTGATGTCAGTGTGTATATAAGCCTGTCTGGGTGAGTGTGTAATGTTTGTGTGTATGACCCTGTGTGTGTGTGTAATGTTAGTGTGTATATAAACCTGTGTGTGTGTAATGTCAGTGTGTACATAAACCTGTGTGTGTGTAATGTCAGTGTGTATATAAGCCTGTGTGTGTGTAATGTGTGTGAGCCTGTCTGTGTGTGTGTAATGTTAGTGTGTATATAAACCTGTGTGTGTGTGAATATGTAATGTTTGTGTGTATGTGAGCACCTGTGTGAGTGTGTAATCTTAGTGTCTCCAGCTGTCATTCAGTTCCCATATGGTCTAGCGGTTAGGATTCCTGGTTTTCACCCAGGCGGCCCGGGTTCGACTCCCGGTGTGGGAATGTCAATCTTTTCTGAGGCAGCCTGCAGATTAGCCAGAGCCGGGGCTGCTTTTCCTGCTGCCTCGCTCGCTCGTGCCAGCTCTTAAAGGGACAGCACACCATAACTGCAATCCGACAGGGAGCAGGAGAAATCGTTTTTTTTCATCCCCCCCACAGGATGTGCAATCGCTGACAAGGGGACCATTTGTTGCTGGCTGCTGTTTGCCCGAGAGGAGGCAGTAGTGAGCTCCCTTCTCGAAGCAGTGCCGCTCTCAGAGTAGCCAGAGTAGATAGCATCTCCCACAGTTCACCCGGACTCCTGAGACCGTTTGCAGCGTGTGCTGAGCATAGAGAGACCTGTCTGAGAATCTGTTGTGTGGTGGAGCGTGCACAGTCGGGTCAATCAACACGTCTGCCTCCTGATAGGGAAAAACATCAGTTCTGAGCAGGAGGTGGCCATTCAGCCCCTTGAACCTGCTGTGCTATTGAATAAGCTGTGCCCCTCATCTCCACAGGAGCACCCACACTGTTCCAAGTCGACGATTTACAAACAAACGGGGGGGGGGGGTGAAATGGGCAGAGGTGAGGGAGAATGGGGGAAATGGGGACAGTGAGGGGGTTGATTAGCTCTAAGCTGACAAGAGGTGACATTTCACTGCTAGCTGACCCCTGGATTGTGCACGGGGTGGGGGGGGCGGGTGGGGGATGGTAACAGACTCCCCCCCCAGGAATGGGGGTATCATTTCCCATTCCCCTCAGGATTTGGGGGGTAACAGACACTCAGGAGGGGGGGGAGGGGCATTCTCCTCACTGAGGGTCAGGGGTAACAGACCCTCAGGATTGGGGATCATTTCCCCCTCCCCCAGAATTGGGAGTAACACATCCTCCAGAATGGGGGTCTCTTCGCCCTCCCCCCCATGATTGGGTGGTAAAAGACCGTCCGGAATGGGGGGGGAATTTCCCCCTCCCCCCATGATTCGGTGGGGGGTAACAGACCCTTGGGAATGGGGGAGGGGTCACTTCCCCCTCCCCCATGATTGAGAGGATAACAGACCCTCGGGAATGGGGGGGTCATTTCCCCATCCCCACCAGGATTGGGGGTAACAGACTCTCAGGAATGGGGGGGGGTCATTTCACCCTTCTCCCAAAATTGGGGGGGTAACAGAACTTCAGGAAGATGGGGGGGTCACCACTTCCCCCTCTCCCAGGACTGGGGGATAACACACCCACAGGAAAGGGAGCATTTCCCCCTCCCTCAGGACTGGGGGGCGGTAACAGACCCTCAGGAAAGGGAGCATTTCCCCTCCCCCAAGGACTGGGGGCGGTAACAGACCCTCAGGAATGGGGGGTCATTTCCTCCTCCCCCAGGACTGGGGGGCGGTAACAGACCCTCAGGAATAGGGGGGGGTCATCTCCCCCCTCCCCCAGGACTGGGGGTAACAGACCCTCAGGAACGGGGGGGGTCATCCTCCCTCCCCCCTCCCCCAGGACTGGGGGGAACATACCCTCAGGAATAGGGGGGGGTCATTTCCTCCTCCCCCAGGACTGGGGGCAACAGACCCTCAGGAATGGGGGGGGGTCATTTCCTCCTCCCCCAGGACTGGGGGCAACAGACCCTCAGGAATGGGGGGGGTCATTTCCTCCTCCCCCAGGACTGGGGGCAACAGACCCTCAGGAATGGGGGGCAGGTGGGCATTCTCACGCCACCCGCACGTTCTGTGATTGACCAATGGGAGTTGGGGAAGGGCTGGTCCGGCCCTGATTGACATGTGCACGGACCAATAGCAGTTCCGCAGGCCGGGCGCGGGGCGTAAATCTGCTGATTGACGGATATGTCAACCAATGGGAGTCGCGCAGGGCTCGGGGCCTGTTCACAGGTGCATTCACCAATGGCAGTGAGAGAGGCCAGGGGAGCGGGGCTGATTGACGGATATATTGCCCAATGGTAGCAGGAGAGGGCCGGGCCCGGAGCTGATTGACGGGTGCATTGACCAATAGTAATGGGGAGGCAGGGGACAGGGGCTAATTAACGGGTGGCTTGACCAATGGCAGTGGGGGAGAGTCGGGCTCTGGGCTGATTGAGGGTGCATTGACCAATGGCGATCTCACAGGGCCGACCCGGGCTGATTGACGGGTGCATTGTCCAATAGCAGTGGGGGAGAGCCGGTGCCCAGGGGCTGATTGACGGGTGCATTGTCCAATGGTAGTGGGAGAGGACCTGCCCTGGGTCTGAATGACGGGTGCATTGGCCAATGGTAGTGGGAGAGGGCCGGTCCCGGGGCTGATTGATGGGTGCATTGACCAATGGCAGTCGCGCAGGGCCTGGCGCGGGGCTGCGGAGCCGGTTGGAGTTTGAACGGGCTGAGGAGAGCGGGAGGCCCGGGAGAGAGCAGCCTGCAGCCGGGGACATGGAGACTCTGATCCCTGTCATCAACAAGCTGCAGGAGATTTTCAGCACGGTGGCGGCAGAGATCATCCAACTGCCTCAGATCGTGGTGGTGGGAAGTCAGGTCAGAGAGAGATAGTGACATAGACTGGGATAGAGAGAGAGAGACTGGGATAGAGAGAGAGAGACTGGGATAGACAGAGAGAGAGACTGGGATAGAGAGAGAGAGAGAGACTGGGATAGAGAGAGAGAGAGACTGGGATAGAGAGAGAGAGAGACTGGGATAGAGAGAGAGAGAGAGACTGGGATAGAGAGAGAGAGAGAGACTGGGATAGAGAGAGAGAGAGAGACTGGGATAGAGAGAGAGAGAGAGACTGGGATAGACAGAGAGAGAGACTGGGATAGAGAGAGAGAGAGAGACTGGGATAGAGAGAGAGAGAGAGACTGGGATAGAGAGAGAGAGAGAGACTGGGATAGAGAGAGAGAGAGACTGGGATAGAGAGAGAGAGACTGGGATAGAGAGAGAGAGAGACTGGGATAGAGAGAGAGAGAGACTGGGATAGAGAGAGAGAGAGACTGGGATAGAGAGAGAGAGAGACTGGGATAGAGAGAGAGAGACTGGGATAGAGAGAGAGAGAGAGAGACTGGGATAGAGAGAGAGAGACTGGGATAGAGAGAGAGAGAGACTGGGATAGAGAGAGAGAGAGAGACTGGGATAGAGAGAGAGAGAGAGACTGGGATAGAGAGAGAGAGAGACTGGGATAGAGAGAGAGAGACTGGGATAGAGAGAGAGAGAGACTGGGATAGAGAGAGAGAGAGACTGGGATAGAGAGAGAGAGAGACTGGGATAGAGAGAGAGAGAGACTGGGATAGAGAGAGAGAGACTGGGATAGAGAGAGAGAGAGAGAGAGACTGGGATAGAGAGAGAGAGACTGGGATAGAGAGAGAGAGAGAGACTGGGATAGAGAGAGAGAGAGACTGGGATAGAGAGAGAGAGAGACTGGGATAGAGAGAGAGACTGGGATAGAGAGAGAGAGAGAGACTGGGATAGAGAGAGAGAGAGAGAGAGAGACTGGGATAGAGAGAGAGAGAGAGAGAGACTGGGATAGAGAGAGAGAGAGAGAGAGAGAGACTGGGATAGAGAGAGAGAGAGACTGGGATAGAGAGAGAGAGAGAGACTGGGATAGAGAGAGAGAGAGAGAGAGAGACTGGGATAGAGAGAGAGAGAGAGAGAGAGACTGGGATAGAGAGAGAGAGAGACTGGGATAGAGGGGGAGAGGGGGAACTGGGGTGGAGGGGGAGAGAGGGACTGGGATGGAGGGGAGAGGGGGAGAGAGGGACTGGGATGGAGGGGAGAGGGGGAGAGAGGGACTGGGACGGAGGGGAGAGGGGGAGAGAGGGACTGGGATGGAGGGGGAGAGGGGGACTGGGATGGAGGGGGAGAGGGAGACTGGGATGGAGGGGGAGAGGGAGACTGGGATGGAGGGGGAGAGGGGGACTGGGATGGAGGGGGAGAGAGGGACTGGGATGGAGGGGGAGAGGGGGACTGGGATGGAGGGGGAGAGAGTGGGATAGGCGGATATAGCGGAGTGGGAGCGATTAAGGAGGGGACATGATAACAACGAGTGGTGGAGGGAAGGGAGAGATTTGTGGGGTAAGTGCTAGGTCACTTGGATGCCGGTGGTGGGGCGTGGTGTCAGGAGTGTGTGTCTGCCTCACCCTTTGGAGTGGTCAGTGATGGGGAAGTGCGAGGAGCGTGATTGGTATTCGGTGTGAGGGGTATTCGGTGCAAGGGCATTTGCCACTTCTTGTATCAGTTGAATTGAAGCAGTTACTACCCCACAGCTGGGGTTGCTGTGTCGTGATAATGGTGCTGAAAGTTCTCCTGTTTCTCTCTCTTGGTGAACAGAGTAGCGGGAAGAGTTCAGTATTGGAGAGCATCGTGGGCAGAGATTTCCTCCCACGTGGCTCAGGCATTGTGACCCGCAGGCCCCTCATCCTCCAGCTAGTGAATGTCGCATCGGCCGAGGAGCGGAAACTGGCAGCAAGTGGCGATACTGGTGAGGAACACGCTGTACGTTCTGACAACAGAATGTGGAATAATCCAGCAATTGTGTAATGATGGAACAGTGTAGCCAGGAGGGAAGCAACTCTCAGCTCAAGGCTCCTCAAGGTTTTAGTCAGCATTTTGCTAATTCTGGCACTTTGCTCTGAATGTTGCCAGTCTCTACTCACCAGGGCATTCCAGCAAGGTGCAGCCTGCCCTAACTTTTACCACGTTGACTATTTACCCTTATGGAGCCTAGTGGTATTATCACTAGATTATTAATCCAGAAACTTAGCTAATGTTCTGGGGACCCGGGTTCGAATCCCCCCATGCTAGATGTTGAAATTTGAATTCAATAAAAATAGCTGGAATTAAGAATCTACTGATGACCATGAAACTATTGTCGATTGTCGGAAAAACCCATCTGGTTCACTCATGTCCTTTAGGGAAGGAAATCTGCTATTCTTACCCAGTCTGGCCTTCAGACCATGTAAGGACTCCTGAGCCACAGCAATGTGGTTGACTCTCAACTGCCCTCCAAGGGATGGGCATTAAATAGTGGCCCAGCCAGCGACACCCATGTCCCAAGAATGAATTTTAAAAGGCACCACATGTTCTCAAGAAACTTGGACAGTAAATTCGTCACGACCCAGACTCATCCCACAGACTTAGCGTGTACTCCAGACCAATTCTCCCAGTCCTGAAGGAGCGCCGAACAGTGGGGGGGGTCAGTGCTGTGAGGGAGCGCCGCACTGTGGGAGGGTCAGTGCCGAGGGAGCGCCGCACTGTGGGAGGGTCAGTGCCGAGGGAGCACCGCACTGTGTGTGGGAGGGTCAGTGCCGAGGGAGCGCCGCACTGTGGGAGGGTCAGTGCCGAGGGAGCGCCGCACTGTGGGAGGGTCAGTGCCGAGGGAGCGCCGCACTGTGGGAGGGTCAGTGCTGAGGGAGCGCCGCACTGTGGGAGGGTCAGTGCTGAGGGAGCGCCGCACTGTGGGAGGGTCAGTGCCGAGGGAGCGCCGCACTGAGGGAGGGTCAGTGCTGAGGGTGCGCCGCACTGTGGGAGGGTCGATGCTGAGGTTTACAGGTTGAATTTGGAATTCAGAAGATTAAAGAGCTGTGTAATTCTTCAAGATACTACGGCCAATATAATGGGTGGTTATGGCCAAATCTAATTTTAAACTGGAGATTGATTTAAGGGACAATATTCAGGGTTATGCCATTAGTTCACAGTTCAGTCATGCTCTGATGGAGTGACTGGTGTGAGGAGCTGAATGGCCAGCTACTGCTCATCTGGAAATTGGGAGCTGTGGTTTTCTCCGCCATTCGTTTCCTGCTTTGTGCTTTTTCTTGAGTGTGAGAGCTGTTTGCTGAAAGCTGCTTCTGTTTCTTTCATTCTGCTCCACAGGTGAAGGCCGCCTCTCTCGACCTTCTTCCTCAGGTCTGCTTCTGATCTCCTTCCGTCAGTGTCACCGCCTGTTTGTTCACTCACTCCACCTCACTGCTTGTTTCATTCCTGGCCCCACCGATCCCGCCCTGAGTCTAAAAAACCAAACCCCTTTCATATCCTCCAGTCCTGCTGTGAGATCTGTGCTAATCGCTGATGTGCCACTCCCTCCTGGGTGCTGATCAAGTCTGCATGGCTAGTGGGGGTTGGGGGTGCTCGGGCAGGGGCAACTCTCCGTACCACTGCTGCTGGGGAGCTGGGAAAACTGTTTATCAGTGTGGGATATTCCTTGGGAAAACCTGTCCCTCCACAACTCTTCCATCTGCTCCACGCTGACTCACTGCTTCTCCTATGTGTGTTCACAGGCTGAGTGTTCTACATGGGGATCACCGGGAGGGAGGGGATCAGAGCCACGGCAGAGTCAGGACGGGGTTGGGAATGGGATTGGGAATATTGACACTGGGATACAGGGACAGAGTTGGGAATAGGAATATTTACACTGGGATACAGGGACACGGTTGGGAATAGGAGTTTTGACACTGGGATACAGGGACACAGTTGGGAATAGGAGTTTTGACACTGGGATACAGGGACACAGTTGGGAATAGGAGTTTTGACACTGGGATACAGGGACAGAGTTGGGAATAGGAGTTTTGACACTGGGATACAGGGACACGGTTGGGAATAGGAGTTTTGACACTGGGATACAGGGACACAGTTGGGAATAGGAGTTTTGACACTGGGATACAGGGACAGAGTTGGGAATAGGAGTTTTGACACTGGGATACAGGGACACGGTTGGGAATAGGAGTTTTGACACTGGGATACAGGGACAGAGTTGGGAATAGGAATATTTACACTGGGATACAGGGACAGGGTTGGAAATAGGAGTTTTGACACTGGGATACAGGGACAGGGTTGGAAATAGGAGTTTTGACACTGGGATACAGGGACAGAGTTGGGAATAGGAATATTTACACTGGGATACAGGGACAGGGTTGGGAATAGGAGTTTTGACCCTGGGATACAGGGACAGGGTTGGGAAGTGGGAGATATTCCAGTGGATGATAGTGTTGTTTTCCATTGCCAGGTATTGTTGCGGATGAGTGGGGAACATTTCTACACTGCAAGAACAAGGTAATTGCTCCCTCCCACATTCCACTGCTTGTCCTTCCCCCCCCCCCCCCCCCCCCTTGTTGTTCTCCCCATTCCTGTCACATTTCCCATTGCCCTTACCACCCTGGAACAGACTGATACTAGGGCGGACTGTGCAGGTGGGAAAGGTGTTGAGGGGTGGGGTGTGTTGTCTTTGCTCACGGCTGCTGTTAGTGTTGGAGGAGGCTTGATGGGAGGCTGCAGGGCTGTGATGGTGGAGGGGGAGCCGGGCAGTGTGTGAGGAGTCTTCACACTTGCTCATATGTTTTCACAGATATTCACTGATTTCGATGAGATTCGCCAGGAGATTGAGAGCGAGACTGAGCGTATGACAGGAAGCAACAAGGTATCATTCATAACTCATTCATCCTCAATGTCTTTCACATCCACCAGCCTTCTCGAGGTTATGGCATAGTGCTATTGTCACTGGACTAGTCATCCAGAGATCCAGAGTACTGCTCTGGGGACATGGGTTCAAACCCCACCATGGCACCAGGTTGAATTAAAAGTCTGTTGATGACTAATCATCAAACCTTGTCGATTGTTGGAAAAACCCATCTGGGTCACTAATGTCCTTTAGGGAAGGAAATCTGTCGTCCTTACCTGATCTGGCCTACATGTGACTCCAGAGCCACAGCAATGTGGTTCACTCTCAGCTGCCCTCTGAAATGCCCAGGAGAGACACTCAGTTCATGGGGCAATAAGGGATGGGAAATAAATAGTGGTCTTGCCCAGTGATACCCACAATCCATGAATGAATAAAGAACAACTTCCCCCGAGTGACTCATCACCAGGGATCCACTCCCTCCCCCGAGTAACTCGCCATCAGGGATCAACTTCCCCGAGTAACTCACCATCAGGGATCAACTCTGCCTCTGTCACCCAGCAAGGGGGAGTGATTGACTCCCCGGGTGAGATGCCCGTGTTCTGTAATTCCCTGTGATGGGATCAGGGCTCTGTGGCTCAGAATCCCTCAGTGTCCCTCAGGGTCAGGGCTCGGTAGCTCAGTGTCCCTCAGGGTCAGGGCTCTGTAGCTCAGTGTCCCTCAGGGTCAGGGCTCTGTAGCTCAGTGTCCCTCAGGGTCAGGGCTCTGTAGCTCAGTGTCCCTCAGGGTCAGGGCTCTGTAGCTCAGTGTCCCTCAGGGTCAGGGCTCTGTAGCTCAGTGTCCCTCAGGATCAGGGCTCTGTAGCTCAGTGTCCCTCAGGATCAGGGCTCTGTAGCTCAGTGTCCCTCAGGATCAGGGCTCTGTAGCTCAGTGTCCCTCAGGATCAGGGCTCTGTAGCTCAGTGTCCCTCAGGGTCAGGGCTCTGTAGCTCAGTGTCCCTCAGGGTCAGGGCTCTGTAGCTCAGTGTCCCTCAGGATCAGGGCTCTGTAGCTCAGTGTCCCTCAGGATCAGGGCTCTGTAGCTCAGTGTCCCTCAGGATCAGGGCTCTGTAGCTCAGTGTCCCTCAGTAGTGGGCAGCTGTTAAACATGCTACCTCTCTCTCTCTCTCTGTCTGTTTTGAAGGGGATCAGTCCGGAACCCATTCACCTGAAGATTTACTCGTCAACCGTCCTGAACCTGACCCTCATTGATTTGCCGGGAATCACCAAGGTAACTGACTCATACCGTTGCATGTTTGACACCTGGCGGTGTCAGTGACTGAAGGGGGAAAAGTGCCCCAGGATATTCTCTGACGCACCCTTTAACCTCTGCGAGTGGATTGACTGCTTTTTGGTCAGACATTCTGCTCAGTCACCTGTGTGGGTCTGGGACTGGCATGTGCGGCTCAGTACCTGTGACCTTGTGTAGTTGTCAAGAGGAGATAAGGAGCCTGCCAATGGACATGAACAGGCTAAAATTTAGCAGAGTACAGTGTGGGTAAATGTGAAGTTGTCCAAATAGGCAAGGAAAAGCAGTATGCTAATAAAATGGAGAACTCGGAGGTACAGAAGGATCTGGGCATCCTCGTACATGAACGGTGAAATGTTAGTTTGCAGGTACAGCAACCAGCCAGAAAGAACAACAGAACATTGATATTTATTGTGCGGGGAATGGAATGGAATCGGACAGCACGGTGGTTAGCACTGCTGCCTCGCAGTGCCAGGGACCTGGGTTCAATTCCTGCAGGTTTATTTGGTAGTGAACGCCACTAGCTTTCGGGGCTTTGTCCCTTCGTCAGGTGAGTGGGAGTTCTGATCACAAACAGGGCATATAAAGGCACACACTCAGTTTACAGAATACTGATTTGAATGTGAGCCTTTACAGCTAATCAAGTCTTAAAGGTACAGACAGTGTCAGTGGAGATAGCATTAAGCATATTGGCATTTGGGCGGCACGGTAGCACAGTGGTTAGCACTGCTGCTTCACAGCTCCAGGGACCAGGATTCGACTCCTGGCTTGGGTCACTGTCTGTGTGGAGTTTGCACATTCTCCTTGTGTCTGTGTGGGTTTCCTCCAGGTACTCCGGTTTCCTCCCACAGTCCAAAGATGTGCGGGTTAGGTTGATTGGCCACACTAAGAAATTGCCCCTTAGTGTCCTGGGATGCATAGGTTAGAGGGGTTAGTGGGTATAATATGTATAGATATGGGGGTAGGGCCTGGGTGAGATTGTGTTTGGTGCAGTCTTGATGGGCCAAAAGGCCTGTTTCTGCACTGTAGGATTCTGTGATAGGTTAAAGAGATGTGTATTGTCTCCAGACGGGACAGTTAGTGAGATTTTGCAAGTCGTAGGGGTTACAGATAGTGTGACATGAACCAAGATCCTGGTTGAGGCTGTCCTCATGTGTGCAGAACTTGGCTATCAGTTTCTGCTCAGCGACTCTGCGCTGTCGTGTGTCGTGAAGGCCGCCTTGGAGAACGCTTACCCAAAGATCAGAGGCCCGTGACCGCTGAAGTGTTCGCCAACAGGGAGGGAACACTCTTGCCTGGTGATTGTCGAGCGATGTTCGTTCATCTGTTGTCATTGCGTCGGCATGGTCTCCCCAGTGTACCATGCTTCGGGACATCCTTTCCTGCAACATATCAGGTAGACAACATTGGCCAAATTGCAAGAGTATGTACCGTGTACATGGTGGGTGGTGTTCTCACATGAGATGATGACATCCATGTCAATGATCCGGTATGCCTTGCAGAGGTTGCTGTGGAAGGGTTGTGTGGTGTCATGGTCACTGTTCTCCTGAAGGCTGGGTAGTTTCCTGCAGATAATGGTCTGTTTGAGGTTGTGCGGTTGTTTGAAGGCAAGAAGTGGGGGTGTGGGGATGGCCTTGACAAGATGTTCGTTTTCATCAATGACACGTTGAAGACTTTGGAGAAGATGTCGTAGCTTCTCTGCTCCGGGGAAGTACTGGATGATAAAGGGTACTCTGTCCACCGTGTCCCCTGTTTGTCTTCGGAGGAGGTTGGTGCAGTTTTTCACTCTGGCATGTCGGGGCTGTCAATCGATAAGTCGAGTGCCGTATCCTATTCTTAGGAGGGCATCTTTCAGCGTCTGAAGGTGTCTGTTGCGATTCTCTTCATCTGAGCAGCTCCTGTGTAAATGGAGGGCTTGTCCATAGGGTATGGCTTCTTTAACATGTTTAGGGTGGAAGCTGGAGAAGTGGAGCATCGTGAGGTTATCTGCGGGCTTGCGGTACGGTGAGGTGCTGAGGTGACCGTCCTTGATGGAGATGCGTGTGTCCAAGAATGCAGCCGATTCCAGAGAATAGTCCATGGTGAATCTGATGGTGGGATGGAACTTGTTGATATCATCATTTAGTTGTTTCAGTGACTGTTCACCATGAGTCCAAAGGATGAAAATGTCATCGATGCATCTAGTGTATAGCATCGGTTGAAGGTCGTGTACGGTGAAGAAGTTTTGTTTGAACCTGTGCATGAAGATGTTAGCATATTGAGGTGCAAATTTGGTCCCTGTGGCTGTTCCGTGTGTCTGGATGAAGAACTGGTTGTTGAAAATGAAGACATCGGTATTCTGTAAACTGTGTGTGCCTTTATATGTTCTGTTTGTGATCAGAACTCCCACCCATCTGACGAAGGGGAAAACCCCAAAAGCTAGTGGCATTTAGTACCAAATAATTTTGGTATTGTTGGACTTCAACTTGGTGTTGTGAAACTTCTTACTGTGTTTACCCCAGTCCAGCACCGGCATCTCCACATCATTCAATTTCTGCCTCAGGTCACTGTGCGGAGTCTGCACATTCTCTCCATGTCTGTGGGCTTCCTCCAGGTGCTCAGGTTTCCTCCCACACTCCAAAGACGTATGGGTTAGGTGGATTGGCCATGCTAAATTGTCTCTACCGAACAGGCACCGGAGTGTGGCAACTAGATGATTTTCGCAATAACTTCATTGCAGTGTTAATGTAAGCCTTATTTGTGACTCTAATAAATAAACTTCAGCTTTACCTTTTGTGTGAAAAAGTTGCCCCTCAGGTCCCCTTCCAATCTTTCCCCTCTCACCTTAAAATCCTCTGATAACTTGTGCAGCAGACTCAAGGTTAAATGAGAATAAAAGGGTTGGTTTATTTTCTCTCTCATTCACACAAACACACACACACACACACACACACACACGTGAGGTGTTTCACCATATCCACCCCCTTTCACACGCTCACAGTAAATGGGGAATAAGGAAAAAGGTTCAGGGCATTAGTATAATAAAAGTACAAGTAGGGAATTCATGCATGTCCAGAGTCCAGGATAAACTGGAATGTTCCTTCCGAGGATGGGCTGACTGATTGCAGACTGCCCCCATGATGACAGACAGCTTGTAGAGTGAGTCAGTCGGGAAGCACGAGTTCCAAAGGTTCCAGCAGGTTGATGAGGGTCTGAATTCTCCCTGCTGCCACTGGCTTGATGGCAGACAGCGCAGGCTGCTGCCTGGAGTTCTGTTCACATTCAGAGGTCAGACAGTAACTACTGGAATTCAATTCCAACGAACAATATCTCAATGCAGCTTGAGGGAAGGTCATGGAACAAAAGCTCCTCAATGTTGGACACGGGATGACTGGAATCTCGAGATTTAATGGGAGGCGGATTTTCTTTTGTTTGTGAACTCTCTTTTGCTGTCCTTTTGGTCAAAATTGCTGCATTCAGACTGCGAATGCTTTGGCCATTAGCACCATTATGGGAGACCACAACCCGCAATAGCTGGACCAGACCAGAATCCCCATCCTGACAGCTAAAGATCCCCAGCTGGCGACGTAGTGTTAGCTCAGCAATTTTCTACTTCAAACAGCACAGGGGAAAAACACCTTTATAAAATAGTCCAGATATAATCTTTCCCGTCCCGACAATGTTACCCCTTGTGGGACAGATTAGAACTAAGGGACGTGGTTTCAAAATAAGGGATCTCTCATTTAAGACTGACTGATTTTCATAGAATCCTACAGTGCAGAAGAAGGCTATTTGGCCCATCGAGTCTGCACTGACCACAATCCCACCCGGGCCCTATCCTCGTATCCTTGCACATTCACCCTGCTAATCCCCCTGACATTAATTTAGCATGGCCAATCCACCTAACCCAGATGGTGGGAGGAAACCCACGCAGACACGGGGAGAACATACAGGGTCCACACAAACAGTGACCCGGGGCCACAATCAAACCGGGTCCCTGGCATTATGAGGCAGCAGTGCTAACTGCTGTGCCTCTGAGTCATTAGTCTGTGGATCCCTCCATCCTCAAGAACAATGGTGGCTGGGGAGGGAGTCAAGGATTATACAGGACAATAGAGGCTGCATTCTGACCAGTCATAATATAAAATAGCAGAGCTTGCGTGAGGGGCTGAATGGCCTACTCCTGCTCCTGTTCAGAGAGTATCCTTGTGAATAACCAGCCAGATTGAAAGCAGGAATAGAAGTGTGTTTGGAGTCAGATGCCAGGAGGGAAAGCTTTACCCTGTATCTAACCTCGTGCTGTCCCTGTCCTGGGAGTGTTTGATGGGGGGACAGTGTAGAGGGAGCTTTACTCTGTATCTAACCCCGTGCTGTACCTGTCCTGGGAGTGTTTGATGGGGGACAGTGTAGAGGGAGCTTTACCCTGTATCTAACACCGTGCTGTACCTGTCCTGGAAATGTTTGATGGGGGACAGTGTAGAGGGAGCTTTACTCTGTATCTAACCCTGTGCTGTACCTGTCCTGGGAGTGTTTGATGGGGGGACAGTGTAGAGGGAGCTTTACTCTGTATCTAACCCCGTGCTGTCCCTGTCCTGGGAGTGTTTGATGGGGGACAGTGTAGAGGGAGCTTTACTCTGTATCTAACCCCGTGCTGTCCCTGTCCTGGGAGTGTTTGATGGGGGACAGTGTAGAGAGAGCTTTACTCTGTATCTAACCCCGTGCTGTACCTGTCCTGGGAGTGTTTGATGGGGGGACAGTGTAGAGGGAGCTTTACTCTGTATCTAACCCCGTGCTGTCCCTGTCCTGGGAGTGTTTGATGGGGGACAGTGTAGAGGGAGCTTTACTCTGTATCTAACCCCGTGCTGTCCCTGTCCTGGGAGTGTTTGATGGGGGACAGTGTAGAGAGAGCTTTACTCTGTATCTAACCCCGTGCTGTACCTGTCCTGGGAGTGTTTGATGGGGGGACAGTGTAGAGGGAGCTTTACCCTGTATCTAACCTCGTGCTGTACCTGTCCTGGGAGTGTTTGATCGGAACATTATGATGTATTTCAGGTTCCAGTCGGAGACCAGCCTGTTGACATTGAACATCAGATCCGTGAAATGTTGGGGCTGTACATCAGTAACCCCAACTCCCTGATCCTGGCAGTAACTGCAGCAAACACTGACATGGCCACGTCAGAGGCACTGAAACTGGCTCGTGATGTCGACCCTGATGGTAGGCTGTTAGTGTGTCGAGAAATGTAGCTATGTGTGTGTGCGCATGCGGATTGGGGTTGGGCTGGATGGGGGGGCTATTGGGGTTTGAGAGGTTTTTTTGTTGTTGGCTTTTTGGAGATTGGATCATTGCTCTATTCTGTGTGCCTGACTCACCATATTTATCTTTGTCTCTCTCTCTCTCTCTCTCCTCTGTGTGTCTCTCCCTCTCTGTGTCTGTCTCTCCCTCTCCCTGCATCTCCCTGTGTCTCTCTGAGACGCTCTCTGTCTCCCTCCCTGTGTGTCTCTCTCTCTGTCTCCCTCCCTGTGTGTCTCTCTCTCTGTCTCCCTCCCTGTGTGTCTCTCTCTCTGTCTCCCTCCCTGTGTGTCTCTCTCTCTGTCTCCCTCCCTGTGTGTCTCTCTCTCTGTCTCCCTCCCTGTGTGTCTCTCTCTCTCCCCCTCCCTGTGTGTCTCTCTCTCTCTCTCCCCCTCCCTGTGTGTCTCTCTCTCTCTCTCCCCCTCCCTGTGTGTGTCTCTCTCTCTCTCTCCCCCTCCCTGTGTGTGTCTCTCTCTCTCTCTCCCCCTCCCTGTGTGTGTCTCTCTCTCTCTCTCCCCCTCCCTGTGTGTGTCTCTCTCTCTCTCTCCCTCCCTGTGTGTGTCTCTCTCTCTCTCCCTCCCTGTGTCTCTCTCTCTCTCTCTCCCTCCCTGTGTCTCTCTCTCTCTCTCTCTCCCTGTGTCTCTCTCTCTCTCTCCCTCCCTGTGTCTCTCTCTCTCTCCCTCCCTGTGTCTCTCTCTCTCCCTCCCTGTGTCTCTCTCTCTCCCTCCCTGTGTCTCTCTCTCTCCCTCCCTGTGTCTCTCTCTCTCTCCCTCCCTGTGTCTCTCTCTCTCTCCCTCCCTGTGTCTCTCTCTCTCTCCCTCCCTGTGTCTCTCTCTCTCTCCCTCCCTGTGTGTCTGTCTCTCCCTCCCTGTGTGTCTGTCTCTCTCTCCCCCTCCCTGTCTCTCTCTCTCTCTCTCCCCCCCTCCCCCCCGTCTCTCTCTCTCTCTCTCTCTCCCTCCCTGTGTCTCTCTCTCTCTCTCCCTCCCTGTGTCTCTCTCTCTCTCTCCCTCCCTGTGTCTCTCTCTCTCTCCCTCCCTGTGTCTCTCTCTCTCCCCCTCCCTGTGTCTCTCTCTCTCTCTCCCTCCCTGTGTGTCTCTCTCTCTCTCTCCCTCCCTGTGTCTCTCTCTCTCTCTCCCTCCCTGTGTCTCTCTCTCTCTCTCCCTCCCTGTGTGTCTGTCTCTCTCTCCCCCTCCCTGTCTCTCTCTCTCTCTCTCCCCCCCCCCCCGTCTCTCTCTCTCCCTCCCTGTGTCTCTCTCTCTCCCTCCCTGTGTCTCTCTCTCTCCCTCCCTGTGTCTCTCTCTCTCCCTCCCTGTGTCTCTCTCTCTCCCTCCCTGTGTCTCTCTCTCTCCCTCCCTGTGTCTCTCTCTCTCCCTCCCTGTGTGTGTCTCTCTCTCCCTCCCTGTGTGTCTCTCTCTCCCTCCCTGTGTCTCTCTCTCTCTCTCTCTCCCTCCCTGTGTGTCTGTCTCTCTCTCCCCCTCCCTGTCTCTCTCTCTCTCTCTCCCCCCCCCTCCCCCCCCGTCTCTCTCTCTCTCTCCCTCCCTGTGTCTCTCTCTCTCTCCCTCCCTGTGTGTCTCTCTCTCCCTCCCTGTGTGTCTCTCTCTCCCTCCCTGTGTGTCTCTCTCTCCCTCCCTGTGTGTCTCTCTCTCCCTCCCTGTGTGTCTCTCTCTCCCTCCCTGTGTGTCTCTCTCTCTCTCTCTCTCCCCCCCCCGTCTCTCTCTCTCCCTCCCTGTGTCTTTCTCTCTCTCTCCCTCCCTGTGCCCCCCCCTTTCTCTCTCTCTCTCTCCCTCCCTGCCTGTGCGTCCCCCTGCACCTCCCCCCGTGTCTCCCCCTGCGTCTCTCTCTCTCCCCTCCTCTCCACAGGCCGTCGCACTTTGGCAGTTGTCACTAAGCTGGATCTGATGGATGCTGGCACTGACGCTATGGATGTACTTACTGGACGGGTTATTCCTGTAAAACTTGGCATCATTGGAGTGGTAAACAGGTGAGGTTTCATTCCTGTGGAGATCTAGTGGTGATCTAATGTCACCGAATAGGAGCAGGAGGAGGCCATTCAGCCTTTCAAGCCTGCTCCACCATTCAATATGATCATGGCTGATCAGCCAACTCGATAGCCTGATCCTGCCTTCTTCCCCACCCCCCGCATATCCTTTGATCCCCTTCGCCCCCAAGTGCTATATCTGAGTGCTTCTTAAAAAGATTCAATGTTTTGGCCTCACCTACTTTCTGTGGTAATGAATTCCTCACATTCACCACTCCCTGGGTGAAAAAGTGTCTCCTTATCTCTGTCCTAAATGGTCTACACAGTAACAAGTCTCTCAATGGCATCTCCACTAAATGGTCTACACTGTATCCTCGGACTATGGATACTGGTTCTGGACTCTCCCACCATTGGGAACATCCTCCCTGCATCTACCCTGTCTAACCCTGTTAGAATTTTATACATTTCTATGAGTTTCCCTCTCATACTTCTAAACTCCAGTGAATACAATCCTAACTGACTCAATCTCTTCTCATACGCCAGCCCTGCCATCCCAGGAATCAGCCTGGTAAATCTTTTGTGCACTCCCGCTATAGCAAGAACATTTCTCCTCAGATAAAAACAGAACTGCACACAATACTCCAGCTTTGGCCTCACCAAGGCCCTGTATAATTGCAGTAAGACATCTCCGCTGCTGCACTCGAAACCTTTCGCTATGAATGCCAGTGTACCATTCACCTTCTTTACCACCTGCTGCACCTGCACGCTTACCTTCAGTGACTGATGCACAAGGATACCGCTGCACATTCCCGTCTCCTAATTTACACCCATTCAGGTAATATTCTGCCTTCCTGTTTCTGCTACTGAAGTGGCTAACCTCACATCGATCCACGTTATGCTGCAGCTGCCATGCATTTGCCCACTCACTCAGCCTGTCCAAATCACGCTGAAGGATCTCTGCATCCTCCTCACAGCTCACCCTCCCACCCAGCTTTGTGTCATCTGCAAATGTGGAGATAGTACATTGAGCTCTCTCATCTAAATCATTAATATCTCGGGAATAGCTGGGGTCCCAGCACTGATCTCTGTAGTACCCTATTAGTCACTGCCTGCCATTTGAAAAATGACCTGTTTATTCTTCTGCCTGTAGTGAGAGATGTGATGAAGGATCCTTAGTTTGGATTCTATGTGCATTGAGCACCTTGCACTTAACAGTGACTGTAAAATGTTGTCGGCACCATTAGTTGCTGGACGATTCACCCCCTCCTTTCTAGAATATCCAGTGGCCACAATGCAATGCCTGTGAAAATTAGATTCAATCTGCAGCAACAGGTATCGACGCTGTGTGCACACGTGCCCGTGCCTGTGTGCGCGCGTGCCCGTGCCTGTGTGCGCGCGTGCCCGTGCCTGTGTGCGCGCGTGCCCGTGCCTGTGTGCGCGCGTGCCCGTGCCTGTGTGCGCGCGTGCCCGTGCCTGTGTGCGCGCGTGCCCGTGCCTGTGTGCGCGCGTGCCCGTGCCTGTGTGCGCGCGTGCCCGTGCCTGTGTGCGCCCGTGCCCGTGCCTGTGTGCGCCCGTGCCCGTGCCTGTGTGCGCCCGTGCCCGTGCCTGTGTGCGCCCGTGCCTGTGTGCGCCCGTGCCTGTGCGCGTGCCCGTGCCTGTGTGTGCGCGTGCCCGTGCCTGTGTGTGCGCGTGCCCGTGCCTGTGTGTGCGCGTGCCCGTGCCTGTGTGTGCGCGTGCCCGTGCCTGTGTGCGCGCGTGCCCGTGCCTGTGTGCGCGCGTGCCCGTGCCTGTGTACACGCGTGTGTGTGCATGCCTGTGTGCGTGTGCCCATGCGTGCTGTGTTTCACCTTGTCTGGCTTCCTTTGCAGGAGTCAACACGACATCAATGTGAATAAGAGCATCGCTGATGCAATCCAGGATGAACAGACCTTCCTGCAGAAGAAATATCCGTCACTAGCAAACCGCAATGGAACCAAATATTTATCTAAAACACTGAACAGGTGAGAAGATTTGGAGTGAACCTCTCTCTTTGTACACTGCTCCCGCCCCTCTCCCAGTTCCCTCTTTCCCAAGACCCAAGGAACTTGGCAGCTTTATTTCCCGTGTACATTTCCACATGGAGCAGGGACACTAGTTGTGTAAAGAGCAATCGGCTGGAGGTGCTGCAGTGCTACCATTGCTCAGAGAGCAGCAGAATTGCAATGTGACTGGTTTACTTAGGGAGCTTCCATTACACATCCCAAAACTCATCATGGAGTTTAAAACGGTGGCTGTGTTACATCCTGCGCATCGTGGTACGCTGATCTTCTCCACTATTCGTTTTGATCATGACTGATCATCGAATTCGATATCCTGATGCCCCCCTCGCCCCCATTTCCCTCAATCCCTTTAGCCCCAAGAGCGATATCTAATTTCTTCCTGAAATCAGACAACGTTTTGGCCTCAACTACTTTCTGTGGGAGTGAATTCCACACATTCCCCACCCTCTGGGTGAAGAGTCTGGAATTAAAACTCGAATGGTTGGTGAATCAGATGGGTTTTCCTGACAATGTCCTTTAGGGAAGGAAATCTGCTGTACTCTAATGATTATCAGAAAAACCCATCTGATTCACCAACGTCCATTTAGGGAAGGAAATCTGCCATCCTTACCCGGTCTGGCCTACATGTGACTCCAGAGGCACAGCAATGTGGTTGACTCTTAAAATTATCTCGCAAACCACTCTGTTCAGAGGTATTAGAGATGGGTAATAAATGCCAGACGATGCCCATATCCTGTAAATAAATTAAAAAAGACACAAATCCTTTGCAGTGTTTAATATCAGCACCAACTCTTGTGCAGTTACCAGCAACTGAGGCATTGATCTTCACCTTGTCTTATGCAGGGTTGCTCCTATGGATCAGAAATTGCCAATAGTTGCCTAACTGTGGCTCCTCCTCTGTAGATTGCTGATGCATCACATCCGGGACTGCCTCCCCGAGCTAAAAACCAGGGTGAACGTTCTGACATCCCAGTATCAATCCATGCTGAATAGTTACGGTCACCCCATCGAGGATCACAATGCCACACTGCTTCAGATCATCACCAAGTTCGCCACTGAGTACTGCAACACCATCGAGGGGACTGCCAGGAACATTGAGACGTCTGAACTGTGAGCCTTACTGCCTGGGAGGGTGGGGTGTGCATGTGTGCCTCTAAATATCAAGGGGCGAAGGTTATGCAGGCTGGGGTAAAATTTTATCTGATTTAAATCTTGCAATGAAATGCAAGATGTTTGCAAATTACTCAGGTCGGGATCAGGAGGCAAGTGTTACACAGTCTGGGGTCAGGTGGTGAATGTTGCACAAACAAGGGTCAGGGGACAAACGTTAAGCAGACAGGGGTCAGGGAGCAAGTGTTACACAGACCGGGGTCAGAGGGTGAACGTTGCATCGATCGGGGTCAGGGGTCAAGCATTATGTAGACCAGAGTCAGGGGTGAAGGTTACGCAAGCTGGAGTCAGGGGTCGAACATTATGCAGCCCGGGGTCAAAGAACAAATGTTTCAGCGATTAGCGTCAGAGAGTGAACATTTCAGCAATCGGGGTCGGGGCGAACATTACAGTGATCGGAGTCAGAGGGCGAAGGTTGCACCGATCGGGGTCAGGGGGCGAAGGTTACAGTGATTGGGGTTGGGGGCAAAGGTTGCGCCGATCGGGGTCAGGGGGCGAAGGTCGTGCCGATTGGGGTCGGGGGGTGAAGGTTGCGCCGATTGGGGTCAATGGGGCGAAGGTTGCGCTGATTGGGGTCAGGGGCAAAGGTCAAGCTGATCGGGGTCGAGGGGTGAAGGTCGCGCCAATTGGGGTTGGGGGGGTGAAGGTCGCGCCATTCGGGGTCGGGGGCGAAGGTTACTCTGAGCAGCATGAGAGCGTAAAGTGTGGGGAGCTGGAGTGGGGAGCAGGCTGTCTGTTGCTGTCACACTGTAGAAAGGAAGGCTGTGTTCCTGATTTGTGTCCCTCGCTCCAGGTGTGGAGGAGCTCGGATCTGTTACATCTTTCACGAAACGTTTGGACGCACTCTGGAATCCATTGACCCTCTGACAGGATTGACAACTCTAGACGTTCTCACTGCCATCCGCAATGCAACGGTACTGTGGTGGGGGTGGAGGTGCTGAGGGTGCAGGGGTGTGTGGCCAAGTTAATGGTGAGTGGGGCAAGTGTGAGGGGAGGCGTGTGGCAAGGTGGGCGAGCATCTGGCTGAGTGTGTCGAGTGCCTCTGTGTCTGTCATGCTGAGTGCCTGTCTGTCTGAGCGAACGTCTGTCTGTCTGGGTGAGTGTCTGTCTGGGTGTGTGTGCTTGTGTCTGGCCCTCTGTCTGCTTCTGGAGGACCACGTTACTGATCTGATCACATGAAAGAAGCAGCTTTCTTCAGAAGAAAAGGTTGAGTTGGTTTGGGCTGAAAGTGCAGCAACGAAGAGCGAGAAAGACAGATAATACCAAGCATCCACTTTGTTGTCACTTTCCTCGCTCTGACAGCCGGTGAGTAGGAAGCAAGATTCACAATGTGGTGGTGATATATTCCACTTCAAACTCAGTGTGATGCAGCACTGAACCCCTTGCAGAGATTGGAGGGAGGGATGTGTGGAGTGGCAGCAGGGTTCCAGAGGTAAAAGGTGTTAGCGGGGGCTCTGTGAGATTAGCTGGGTGTCAGACAGGATTGATGCTGGAAGATGGGATGATGAGTGCTTACGGATTGAAAAGGAGGGGTGGACAATGCTGGGAATTCTTCACGGAAGGGCACAGACTGCCTGTGTCCAGTTTCCCTGACCCTGAGACTGGGGAGCTGCCCCAGGCTACGTGGGAATTGGCAGCTCGCTGTCCTGCAGCTAACGTGCTAACCCTGCTCTGCTCCCAGGGTCCGCGACCAGCACTTTTTGTGCCTGAGGTTTCCTTCGAACTCTTGGTGAAGAGGCAGATCAAACGTCTAGAGGAACCTGGTTTGAGATGTGTGGAGCTGGTACACGAGGAACTGCAGAGAATCATACAGCACTGTTCAACATACAACACACAGGTAACTGTTCAACATGTGACACACAGGTAACGGTTCAACATGTGACATGCAGGTAACTGTTCCACATGCAACACGTGGGTGACTATATCTCACGGGTAACTGCATCATACAACATACAGGTAACACAAGTACACACGGAGTTGGTTGGGTCATACAGTGTGCTCTCTGATACATAAAGTTCTGTGGGTTCACGCACTATGATTCTGTCAGACTTTTGAAGACTTGTTTGAGTTTGATATGGTACTGGAATGTCTGAATTTTCATCTTGCTGTTTCCTCAAACCCTCCCGCCCCACCTTCCCTCCCCCTCGGCAACCTCTCCCATCCCCCACCCACCTTGCCAACCTCCTGCATCCCTCCCGTCAACTTCCTCATCCTACCTCCTCCCGTCAAACTTCCCCCTTCCACACCCTTGCCCTGTCAACATCCCCATCCTTCTCCCATTCCATCAACCACATCATCCCTTTCCTCCTCCTGCTGACAACCTCCCTCATTCTGCTCCATTCCATCCCTTTCTCTACCCCCTCCCCCCATCAAACTACCCCCCACTCCCCACTCCCTTCTCTCCATAGGAGCTGTTACGTTTTCCGAAGTTACACGATGCGATTGTAGAGGTTGTAACAGGATTACTCCGCAAGAGACTACCTGTGACTAACGAAATGGTGAGCTTTTAACTACTGCAAAAACTAAGCGTTAACCAGAACCCTAACCAACCTCTAACTAGAACGCTAAATGACCACTATTCTAACTAGAACCCAACCAACCTCTAATCTAACTAGAACCCTAAACAACCTCTAATCTAATTAGAATCCCAACCACCCATTGAATTAATTGGAACTCAAATCACTCTTTACTCTTATTTATTCTTTGATTGTGAATGTCACTGGCTGGGTCCAGCATTTACCCCCCCCCCCCCATCCCTAATTGCCCCTTGAGAAGGTGGTGGGTGAGCTACCATCTTGAACCCGCTGCAGTCCCTGTAGGGTGTAGGTACACCCATGGTGGTACTAGGGAGGGGAGTCCAGCCGCAGTGAAGGAACAGCTGATATATTTCCCATTCGGGATGGTGAGTCTTTTGGAGGGGAACCTCCAGGTGGGGGTGTTCCCAGGTATCTGCTGCCCTTGTCCTTCTAGATGGTAGAGGTGGTGGGTTTGGAAGGTGCTGCCTAAGGAGCCTCGGTCAGTCGCTGCAGTGCATTTTGTAGATGGTACACACGGCTGTCACTGCGTCGGTGGTGGAGGGAGTGAGCGTTTGTGGTTAACGTGTTGATCAAGTGGGGCTGCTTTGTCCTGGATGGTGTCGAGCTTCTCGAGTGTTTTTGGAACCACACTCATCCAGGCAAGTGGAGAGGATTCCATCACACTCCTGACTTGTGTCCTTGTAGATGATGGACAGGCTTTGGGGGGAGTCAGGAGGTGAATTACTCTCCACAGGATTCCCAGCCTCTGACCTGCTCTGGGAGCCACAGTATTTATATGGCTGGGTCCCGGTTCAGTTTCTAGTGAATGGTAACCCCCAGGATGTTGATAATGGGGGATTCAGTGGTGGTGTTGTGACGCAGAGGTATTTCCCCTTTAAGACATAAGGCCGAAGCCCCCAAAGAGGAATCCCTCATTTTATATTCTGTTAAAAGTGTGTGGGAAGGTGTGAACTGTCCTTCAGTAATGTTTAGTGGGTAACTAACAGAAATACCCCACACTCACTTTAAAATGAACACTTAACAAGTTATTTATTTAACTAAACAAGTAACATCCAGAATAAAATAAGATTCTACTGGAATGCAGTTCAAATAAATAC
Organism: Carcharhinus amblyrhynchos; assembly: GCF_965287045.1. Lineage (NCBI taxonomy): Eukaryota > Metazoa > Chordata > Chondrichthyes > Carcharhiniformes > Carcharhinidae > Carcharhinus > Carcharhinus amblyrhynchos. Next base: position 126,419 of record NW_027650115.1, read on the forward strand.
GATATCCATTCATTAACCAAAAATGTAATATTAGAATTCCGTCACACTCAAAATATACAACCAAGTTTTGTGGCTTTTGGAAAATTTTGGAATTCTTCTATTGATTCCCTCTGTCTGTGATGTTTAAATGTTGTATCTTTTGCTGGTTCGAAGGCAGGTTGGAGAGCTGCTCTGGCCCTCTCGATTTGGCAGTGACTAATTAACTGTTTTCCCCTTTGAGCTTGTTTTGATGCCTGTGATGACCTATCAATTTTGCTACAACAGGATTGGTTTTTTTTTTCCAACATCATCAAATTCAAATCTGAAAGATTCTTGATAGCTGAGTGCTTGCTTTAAAATGGGCAAAAATTCAAAAACATTCAAATGTCTCAAGCCTGTTACCAAAGCAATCCTTTTGCCTTGCTTTGGACACAAATATTTCAGTCTGGAACTCTGTGTACTTTGCATTTTAAAACTCCAAGTACTACAACAAAACGAGGGACCTCGCAATGTTTTGTCCTTTTAGCATTTTCCTTGCATTCTGCACATCTTCATGAGCTCAACTTTGCAACAATGATAGTGCATTGAATGTTAAGGAGAGGTGGTCAGGCTCTCTCTAACTGTTTGGGTCCAGTTCAGTTTTTGGTCAACGCTAACCCCCAGGATGTTGATAGTGGGGGGGGTGGATTCAGTGATGGTAACCCCCAGGATGTTGATAGTGGGGGGATTCAGAGATGGTAACCCCCAGGATGTTGATTGTGGGGGGGATTCAGTGATGGTAACCCCCAGGATGTTGATTGTGGGGGGGGATTCAGTGATGGTAACCCCCAGGATGTTGATAGTGGGGGGGATTCAGTGATGGTTACCCCCAGGATGTTGATAGTGGGGGATTCAAAGATGGTAACCCCCAGGATGTTGATAGTGGGGGGGGAATTCTCTCTTAGATTAGGTGGTGAGATTCTCTCTGGTTGGAGATGGTCATTGCCTGGCACTGTGTGGGGTGAATGTTACTGCCACTTGTCAGCCCGAGCCTGGATATTGTCCGGATCTTGCTGCGTTTGGACACGGGCTGTTTCAGTATCTGAGGAGTGGGGAATGGTGTTGAACATTGTGTAATCATCAGCGAACATCCCCACGCCTGACCTTATGACGGGGGGACGGTGATTGATGAAGCAGCATGGGCACGGGGTGGTGGGGGGTGGGGGTGAGATTGTACACGTGGAAGGGGTATGTCCGCTGTCCCTGAGTAAAGTTTTCTTCTGCCTCTCTCTCTCTCTCTAACCCCCCCCCCCGCCCTGATCTCTGTCCTCCCACTGGCTCCTCTTATTCTTCAGGTTCACAACCTTGTTGCCATTGAGTTAGCGTATATTAACACCAAGCACCCGGACTTCAGCGATGCTGCCATGGTGTCAGCCTCGGTCAACAGTTCCCAGGTAACCTGCTTTCAAACTGTCTGTTCAACCAACCAGTCAGCGCCGTGCACGGGGGACGGTCACCATGTGGGGTAATCACAGACACAGACCGGTGCGGTGGATGCAGGGTTGGAGATAGCTGTGTGAGTTGTTGTTCTGGAGCAATTCTTACTCTGATTTCTATTCTCAGTCTGAGGTTCACCCGGACGGGACCCGGAAATGGAAGATGGAGAAAGCGGATGATAAATTGTCTGAGGAGAAGTCCCGAAACCCCTCGGGATCAGCGTATGCCAGCCCCAGCAAAGGCCAGGTCGTCAATCTGCTGGACGCAGTGAGTTGGCTGGTGTGGCACATGGGCAGCGAGGGGAGGTGGGCTGGCGTGTGTGTGAGGGGAGTGTGACACTGTACAGAGCACAGTGCTCAGGGCGCGGTGTGTGAGGGGAGTGTGACACTGTACAGGGCTCAGGGCACTGTGTGTAACGGGAGTGTGACACTGTACAGAGCACAATGCTCAGGGCGCGATGTGTGAGGGGAGTGTGACACTGTACAGAGCACAGTGCTCAGGGCGCGGTGTGTGAGGGGAGTGTGACACTGTACAGAGCACAGTGCTCAGGGCGTGGTGTGTGAGGGGAGTGTGACACTGTACAGAGCACAGTGCTCAGGGCGCGGTGTGTGAGGGGAGTGTGACACTGTACAGAGCACAGTACTCAGGGCGTGGTGTGTGAGGGGAGTGTGACACTGTACAGAGCACAATGCTCAGGGCGCGATGTGTGAGGGGAGTGTGACACTGTACAGAGCACAGTGCTCAGGGCGCGGTGTGTGAGGGGAGTGTGACACTGTACAGAGCACAGTACTCAGGGCGTGGTGTGTGAGGGGAGTGTGACACTGTACAGAGCACAGTGCTCAGGGCGCGGTGTGTGAGGGGAGTGTGACACTGTACAGAACACAGTGCTCAGGGCGTGGTGTGTGAGGGGAGTGTGACACTGTACAGAGCACAGTACTCAGGGCGCGGTGTGTGAGGGGAGTGTGACACTGTACAGAGCACAGTGTTCAGGGCGTGGTGTGTAAGGGGAGTGTGACACTGTACAGAGCACAGTGCTCAGGGCGTGGTATGTAAGGGGAGTGTGACACTGTACAGAGCACAGTACTCAGGGCGTGGTGTGTGAGGGGAGTGTGACACTGTACAGAGCACAGTGCTCAGGGCGCGGTGTGTGAGGGGAGTGTGACACTGTACAAAGCACAGTGCTCAGGGCGCAGTGTGTGAGGGGAGTGTGACAGTGTACAGTGCTCAGGGCGCTGTGTGTGAGGGCAGTGGGTTTTTACAGGCTGGCTACACCGTCTCTCTCTCTCTGTACATTCCAGCCTGTTCCGGTCTCCCGCAAACTGAGTCTGAGGGAACAGCGTGACTGTGAGGTCATCCAGAGGCTCATCAAGTCCTACTTTCTGATCGTCCGCAAGACCATTCAAGACAGGTGGGTTAGCAGGAGCTGGGGGGCTTCTCCCCCAGCTCTACACCCCAGCCAAGTGTTGCTCCCTCTGCTCAACAGGCAAGGGCAACTTTCCCCGGATCCGCTGTGTTCCTCTGCTCCTTCAGAATGTTGGCTTTCTCTGAGGATCTGATCCAGAGCTTCCACCTGAAGCTGTGCACTCAGTAGAATCAAAGGAGACAAACTCTGGTCTCTTCTTTGAATGGAGAGAAATTGCCAAGATGAGGTACAGAGGGACCTGGGTGTGCCGCTGAATGAATGTTCAGAAATGAGCACGCTGTTACAGCGGTTGGTTAGGAAGGCAAATGGAATTGTGACTTTTATTGCAAAGGGATTCTTTTTTATTATTCATTTGTGTTTCTCGCCAGCATTTATTACCCATCCCTAGTTACCCAATGAAGTTGAGAGTGAACCACATTGCCGTGGCTCTGGAGTCACAGAACGGCAGATTTCCTTCCCTAAAGGGAACCAGATGGGTTTTCCCAACAATGGTTTCATGCTCATCAGTAGATTCTTAATTCCAGATATTTTTTATTGAATTCAAATTACACCATCTGCTGTGGCGGGATTCGAACCTGGGTACCCCAGAGGATTGGCTGAGTTTCTGGATTAATAGTCTAGTGGTAATACCACTAGGCCATCTCTGCTTCACATGTATTGGGATAAAGAGAAAAATATTGTTCCTTGCACGCTAATATGACAAAGCATACCGTTCATAGAGTATGTGGGGAGAAGGAAAGGAGGGTGCAGAATGTAGTGTTATAGCTAGGGTATCGAGAAATATCAAATTAGTGCGAGGTAGGTCCATTCAAAGGTCTGATGGCAGCAGGGAAGAAGCTGTTCTTGAGTCGGTTAGTACATGACCTCGGACTTTTCTATCTTCCCGATCGTAGAATAGAGTCCCAGAGGTTTACAGCATGGAAACAGGCCCTTCAACCCAACTTGTCCATGAACCCTTTTTTTAACCACTACACAAATCCCACTGGCCCGCATTTGGCCCATATCCCTCTATACCCATCTTACCCATGTAACTGTCTAAATGTTTTTTAAAAGACAAAACTGTACCTGCCTCTACTACTACCCCTGGCAGCTTGTTCCAGACACCACCCAGAGGGGAAAAAATTGCCCCTCTGGACACTTTTGTATCTCTCCCCTCTCACCTTAAACCTATGCCTTCTAGTTTTAGATTCCCCCATCTTTGGGAAAAGATATTGACTATCTAGCTGATCTGTGCCCCTCATTATTTTATAGACCTCTATAAGGTCACCCCTCAGACTCCTACGCTGCAGAGAAAAAAGTCCCAGTCTATCCAGCCTCTCCTTATAACTCAATCTATCAAGACATGGTAGTATCCTAGTAAATCTTTTCTGCACTCTTTCTAGTTTAATAATATCCTTTCTATAATAGGGTGACCAGAATTGCACACACAGTATTTGAAGTGTGACCTTACAAATGTCTTATACAACTTCAACAAGACATCTCAACTCCTGTATTCAAGAAGGTGGAAGAGAGAATATCTGGGGTGTGAGAGGTCTCTGATTATACTGGCTGCTTTTCCGAGGCAACGAGAAGTGTAGACGGAGTCAATGGATGAGAGTCTGGTTTGCGTGATGGAATGGGCTTCATTCACAACACTTTATAGTTGCTTGCTGCCTAAAGATAAAAAGGATAGAACAGTACAAAATAGGTGCAGAAGCCGGGATGCTTTTCCCACTGCAGTACAGGGTATTGCTGAAAGCACATGTGGAGCGGTGTACAATATTTTTGTCCCCTTGTTTAAGAATGCATATAGTTATGTTAGAAGCAGTTTGCAGAAGGTCACTGGATTGATTCCTGGGTTGTGGGAGTGGGGGGGAAGAGGAAGGGAGGGTGTTACCCACTGAGAAAAGGTTAGGCGGGCTGTGCCTCTGCCCACTGGAGTTTAGATGAATGTGAGGCCACCTAAACACAACGTTTAAGGTCTTGAGGGGACCTGACAGGATGGTTGCTGAGAGGATGTGTCCCTTCCTGAGAGAGACTCCAAAATTCCCCATTTCTGACGGAGCAGAGAAGAAATGTCTTCTCCGAGCAGACTGAGTGTTTGGGACTCTCTCAGACAGCGGTAAACCAGGGCTGCTCAGTATTTTTCAGGGGATAAAAGAGGGGAGGGGGTTAATCTGATAGCTCTTTCCAAGGCCCACACTGGCATGATGGACTGAATGGCCTCCTGTATTGTGAAGACGGATACTGAGTGTTGATAGTGGGAGGAATGGTGCTGGGGCTGTACACACAGACCCAGAGCCCCGCCTGTCAGCGTGTAAGCTCAGCCCACACTGCAGCAACAAGAGAGAGATCCCCACACCGTGTTACCGCCCCAGAGAGAGCGAGATGTCAGTGTGTGTAGCTCAGTCTCACACTCCGGGCAGCGAGCAATCCCCACACCGTGTTACCGCCCCAGAGAGAGCGAGATGTCAGTGTGTGTAGCTCAGTCTCACACTCCGGGCAGTGAGCAATCCCCACACCGTGTTACTGGCCCAGAGAGAGCGAGATGTCAGCGTGTGTAGCTCAGTCTCACACTGCGGGCAGTGAGCAATCCCCACACCGTGTTATCGTCCCAGAGAGAGCGAGATGTCAGCGTGTGTAGCTCAGTCCCTCACTCCGGGCAGTGAGCAATCCCCACACCGTGTTATCGTCCCAGAGAGAGCGAGATGTCAGTGTGTGTAGCTCAGTCCCTCACTCCGGGCAGTGAGCAATCCCCACACCGTGTTACTGTCCCAGAGAGAGCGAGATGTCAGTGTGTGTAGCTCAGTCTCACACTGCGGGCAGTGAGCAATCCCCACACCGTGTTACCACCCCAGAGAGAGCGAGATGTCAGTGTGTGTAGCTCAGTCTCACACTGCGGGCAGCGAGCAATCCCCACACCGTGTTACCGGCCCAGAGAGAGCGAGATGTCAGTGTGTGTAGCTCAGTCTCACACTGCGGGCAGCGAGCAATCCCCACACCGTGTTACCGGCCCAGAGAGAGCGAGATGTCAGCGTGTGTAGCTCAGTCTCACACTGCGGGCAGCGAGCAATCCCCACACCGTGTTACCGTCTGTCCCAGACAGAGTGAGATGATGATGGGGGTGTGTTGATTTGGTTGCAGTGTCCCGAAGACAGTGATGCATTTTCTAGTCAATCACGTGAAGGACAATCTGCAGAGTGAGCTGGTGGGACAGTTGTACAAATCCCAGCTCCTGGATGGACTGCTGACCGAGTCAGAGGACATGGCAGCTCAGCGCACAGAGGCTGCCAACATGCTAAAGGTAAGGCAAGCCGCGAGGATAACTCAGCCCTTTACTGAGAATCCTTTCACAGTGCGTCCCTCCCTCGTGGAACCAGATTAGAAACTCCAAGGTATTTTATGAAGTTTGCCTAGACCCCAGCTCTTAGATTTGATTTTGGCATTAGGGTGAGTATAATATGGTTCAGTTCAAGTATAATTCCAGTAACCCACTGGGAAGCTTTTATCAAACAAAGTTTATTTCAGAACACAGTTAGAATGTAACAAAAATTAGCATAACTTTTACCAATTAAAATACTTAACCACAACAAAGTATAATTCTTAACAGTTAGCTATCTCTGTTGTTCCAATTCAAAGCAATATCCCCACAGACAAAAATCCTCCTTCAGAATTAACAGATATTCTGTTATAGATGCTGGACTTCCATCCCTTTCAACACAGATCCAGACAGACACCTGCCTTCCGACTCCCATCAAATCATAGAAGCGTTACAGCATAGAGGGAGGCCATTCAGTCCATCTTGTCCATGCCAGCCCAAGCACACCCAGGTGCCCCAACTAACCCCACCTTCCTGCACCCGGCCCATAGCCCTGTAGCATACAGCACTGAAGGTGTGGATCCAGGTACTGTTTAAAAACATTTAGGATGTCTGCCACCACCACCAACCTGGGCAGTGAATTCCAGGCACCCATCACCCTCTGCTTAACAAACATCATGACCCCTCTATACCTACTGTCAGTTATGGAGTCATAGAGGTTTACAACATGGAAACAGGCTTTTCGACCCAACTTGTCCATGCCACCCAGTTTTTACCACTAAGCTAATCCCAATTGCCTGCATTTGGCCCATATCCCTCTATACCCACCTTACCCATGTAACTGTCTAAATGCTTTTTAAAAGACAAAATTGTACCCGCCTCTACTAATGCCGCTGGCAGCTCATTCCAGACACTCACCACCTTCTGTGTGAAAAATTGCCCCTCTGGACCCTTTTGTATCTCTCCCCTCTCACCTTAAACCGATGCCCTCTAGTTTTAGACCCCCCTACCTTTGGGAAAAGATATTGACTATCTAGCTGATCTGTGCCCCTCATTATTTTATAGATCTCTATAAGATCACCCCTCAGCCTCCCACACTCCAGAGGAAAGTCCCAGTCTACCCAGCCTCTCCTTATAACTCAATCCATCAAGTCCCAGTAGCATCATAGTAAATCTTTTCTGTACTCTTTCTAGCTTAATCATATCCTTTTCACAATAGGGTGACCAGAACTGTACATGGTATTTGAAGTGTGGTCTTACCAATGTCTTGTATAACTTCAACAAGACGTCCCAACTCCTGTATTCAGTGTTCTGACTGATGAAACCAAGCATGCTGAATACTTTCTTCACCACTCTGTCCACCTGTGACTCCATTTTCAAGGAGCTATGAACATGTACCCCTAGATTTCTTTGTTCTGTAACTCTCCCCAACACCCTACTATTAATTGATAAGTCCTGGCCTGGTTTATTGATCAAGATCCCATTGCAACTGGAGATAACTTTCTTCACTGTCTACAATGCCACCAATCTTAGTGTCATCTGCAAACTTACTAACCATGCCTCCTGTATTCTCATCCAAATCATCAATATAAGTGACAAATAACAGTGAACCCAGCACTGATCCCTGAGGCACACCGCTTGTCACAGGCCTCCAGTTTGAAAAACAACCCTCTACAACCACCTTCTGGCTTCTGTCATCAAACCAATTTTGTATCCATTTTGGCTACCTCACCCTGGATCCTGTGAGATTTAACTTTATGCAACAAAAACCTACCATGCGGTACCTTGTCAGAGACCTTGCAAAAGTCCATGTAGACAACATCAACTGCACTGCCCTCATCTACCTTCTTGGTTACCCCTTCAAAAAAAGTCCTGTAGGAAAATATTGAACTGCTTAAAATTAAGGAATGGCCCATTTCAGAGCGAGATGAGGAGAAATGTTTTCTCGGAGTCTCTGGAACTCTCTTCCTCAAACAACAGTGGGAGCAGAATCTTGGAATATTTTTCAGGCAGAGATGGATAGATTCTGAATTAACGAGGAGGGGGTGATGGGTTACTAGGTGATCGGTGGGAATGTGGGGTTGAGTTACAGATCCATCGAGTGGGGGAGTAGAGCTGAACAGGCCAAGTGGCCTTTTATTATTTGTGGGACATGGGCGTTGCTGGCTGGGCCAGTATTTATTACCCATCCCTAGTTACCCTTGGAGGGCAGTTAGAGTCACCCACATTGCTGTGGCCAGACTGGGATAAGGACGGCAGATTTCCTTCCCTAAACGAACCAGATGGGTTTTTCTGACAATGGGGCATCAGTAGATTCTTAATTGTTAGAGCACGGGGTAAAACCAGTCTTGCTAAAGGGTTTCTGCCCAAACTGCGCCCTTTCCTCCTCAGCAAGGATAACTGCCTCTGAATAAATCTGTCTCCCTTCCTTCCCAACAGGCACTGCAGCGAGCCAGTCAGATTATCTCCGAGATCAGGGAGACCCAGCTGTGGTAACGTGCGCAGGCGAGAGGAATGAAGACTGGGCCCACCTCTCCTCTCCCTCCTGTTGCTACGGGAGCTGTCACTGCCCTTTGTGGGCACAGATCTGTATTTGTCCTTGTGTCAGTGAATGGACTGTAGTAGCCACCTCGCTCTCTGCACTGCTCCTGCTCCTTGTGTCCTGTGCCAAAAGCAGCCTCCTGCCAGCGTGTCCTCACAATGTCACAGGCTGCTGTTCATCTCAGGGAGTCTGTGGGTGATAGTGAGGGGTGGGGGAAACACTTGAGGTCCCGCAACTGTCTGCCCATTGTATACACGCCATCCAGTCAGACACTGTGTGTGGGGAGAGTCGCTCCCTCTCTGCCTATCACTCTCTCTGTTTCTGTCTGTCTCTCTGTCTGTCTCTCTGTCTGTCTCTCTGTCTGTCTCTCTGTCTGTCTCTCTGTCTGTCTATCTCTCTCTGTCTATCTCTCTCTGTCTATCTCTCTCTGTCTATCTCTGTCTCTCTGTCTATCTCTCTGTATGTCTCTCTCTGTCTATCTGTATGTCTCTCTCTGTCTCTGTCTCTCTCTCTGTCTCTCTGTATGTCTCTGTCTCCCTGTATGTCTCTGTCTCCCTGTATGTCTCTGTCTCCGTCTCTCTCTCCGTCTCTCTCTCCGTCTCTCTCTCTCCGTCTCTCTCTCTCCGTCTCTCTCTCTCCGTCTCTCTCTCTCCGTCTCTCTCTCTCCGTCTCTCTCTCTCCGTCTCTCTCTCTCCGTCTCTCTCTCTCCGTCTCTCTCTCCGTCTGTCTCTGTCTCTCTCTCTCTCTCTCTCTGTCTCTCTCTCTCTCTGTATCCGTCTATCTTGCTTTGTTGCCTCCCTCTCTTGCTCTCCTCTCCCTCCCACTTCACCCACTTCATTTTTTAATTCATTTGTGGAACATGGGTGTCGCTGGCTGGGCCAGCATTTATTGCCAATCCCTAGTTGCCCTTGGAGGGCACATTGCTGTGACTCTGGAATCACGTGTAGGCCAGACCAGGGTAAGGACAGCAGATTTCCTTCCCTAAAGGGAACCAGATGGGTTTTTCCGACAATAGGACATCAGTAGATTCTTAATTCCAGATTTTTATTACACTCTAATTTCACCATTTGCCATGGTGGGATTCGAACCCGGGTCACCAGTGGCTGTCTGGATTACTATCTCAGTGACAATAACACTCCACCATTGGCTGCCCGGATTTCTCCCTACTCTGCCCCTACCTCGCCCGCCCTCCCTGCCCCTACCTCGCCTGCCCTTCCTGCCCCTCGCTGTTCTCCCCTCAATGGGGTGGTTTATTTGCCTGTTAAATGATCCAGTTGCCTGATGTGTGTATCAGTGTCTGATTCTGGTTGTGTGTAATTTATTGTATTTTGTGAATGTTGGAGGAAGTTAAACACTGCGGACCCTGCCTGAGGGCTGTGACCAAACTGAATTGTGCCATTGTGCAGGTCGCCAGAAGACGGAGCGGCAATGTCGCTGTGCCAGAAATGGTGCCAAGCGGGGAGACAGTTTCCATTCACCCCCCCCCCCCCCCCCCCCCCCAAAGTGCGAAGGGGCTGGCGCTCCTGTGCTGCACCGGGGTCCAGGGTTCCTGTGCTGGGGGTTGTTCCTGTCCTGGGGAATCTCCGTTGTGTCTCTGGTGATTTTGAGATGAAACTTGAGGAGTGGGAATGGAAACTGTGTCGACTGTGAGTGCAAACATTCCCAATAAAATCATCTTTCAAAGTCTCTGCGTGCGACTGCGTCTCCACTCTGGCCCACTCCCCCCACTCTCCCCAGACAGAGAGAGTTAGACTCAGAGTGCAGAACGAGAGGCTCCATAAACTGAGAGACAGTGACAGTCAGAATACTCTTCCCCCATCCTCCTTCCCTCGGGATGGACAGAGCCACCTGCCGCATCCCCAATATGGGAACAGACATTACCCCATCCACCCCTTCGGGAGAAGGAACGAACAGAGCCCCCACTCCTGGGAGACAACACAGACGAACATAAACCCCACTCCGAGACAGGGATGGTCAGGAGCCACCAGAAGAGGGGATGGACAACCGGCACCACCTAAAGAACATTAAACACTCCCCCCAGAACTAGGGATTTCACTCAGCCCATTGAGACGGTCACCTCCCCAACACTAAACACCATGCCCAGAGATCCCCATTACTCCCTGGCAATCCTGTCTGGCTAAATTTCTTTCCAACTCGATTTTTAATTTTGCTGACAACACCACCGTAGTGAGTATGAACTGAAACAATGATGAGACAGAGTATAGGAATGAGATAGAGAATCTGGTGAACTGGTGTGGCAACAATAATCTCTCCGTCAATGTCAATAAAATGAAGGAGATTGTCATTGACTGCAGGAAGCGTAAAGGAGAACATGCCTCTGTCTACATCAATGGTGAAGAAGTAGAAATGGTTGAGAGCTTCAAGTTTTTAGGTGTCCAGATCACCAACAACCTGTCCTGGTCCCCCCCCAGGCCAACACTATTGTTAAGAAAACCCATCAACACTCTACTTTCTCACAAGACAAAGGAAATTTATCACGTCCACTATGGCTCTCACCAACTTTTATAGATGCACCATAGAAAGCATTCTTTCTGGTTGTATCATAGCTTGGTAGGGGCTCCTGCTCTGCCCAAAGTTCGTGAATGTAGACCAGTACAAACTCAAACCAGCCTCCCATCCATTGACTCCGGCTACACTTCCCACTGTCTCGGGAAAGCAGCCAGTATGGTTCCTGTCATGAGTTATGTTCCTCAACAGACTTGGATCCAGTCCGGATCCATTGCTGGTGATCTACATGGAAATCAACTGATCTACTTTGACCCATTGTGATCAAACCCAGTTCTAGTGACACCCATCCATCCTGTGATCCACTGACCAACCTGATCCACCTTGGTCCACAGTGATCCACTCTCATCAACGTGACACCCGTGCCGAACCACCCGTTGACCGGGCTCCTCCCCCTCGCTCTGATTCGCTCACACCGATCCCGCCCCCTGTGACGCTGCCCGGGCCAGGGCCCCGCCCCCAATGGGGCGGCCAATCAGTGCGAAAAGGCGGGGCCTGGAAATACAACGTTATTTCCGCAGCTCGAGAGATCCGGCAAGAAATTAATAGAGTGAGTGTGAAAATAGAGAGAGAGAGACTGGGATAGAGAGAGAGACTGGGATAGAGAGAGAGAGAGACTGGGATAGAGAGAGAGAGAGACTGGGATAGAGAGAGAGAGAGAGACTGGGATAGAGAGAGAGAGAGAGACTGGGATAGAGAGAGAGAGAGACTGGGATAGAGAGAGAGAGAGACTGGGATAGAGAGAGGGATAGAGAGAGAGACTGGGATAGAGAGAGAGAGAGAGAGACTGGGATAGAGAGAGAGAGAGAGACTGGGATAGAGAGAGACTGGGATAGAGAGAGACTGGGATAGAGAGAGGGATAGAGAGAGAGACTGGGATAGAGAGAGAGAGAGAGAGAGACTGGGATAGAGAGAGACTGGGATAGAGAGAGACTGGGATAGAGAGAGAGAGAGAGACTGGGATAGAGAGAGAGAGAGAGAGAGAGACTGGGATAGAGAGAGAGAGAGACTGGGATAGAGAGAGGGATAGAGAGAGAGACTGGGATAGAGAGAGAGAGAGAGAGAGACTGGGATAGAGAGAGACTGGGATAGAGAGAGGGATAGAGAGAGAGACTGGGATAGAGAGAGAGAGAGAGAGAGACTGGGATAGAGAGAGACTGGGATAGAGAGAGACTGGGATAGAGAGAGGGATAGAGAGAGAGACTGGGATAGAGAGAGAGAGAGAGAGAGACTGGGATAGAGAGAGACTGGGATAGAGAGAGACTGGGATAGAGAGAGAGAGAGAGACTGGGATAGAGAGAGAGAGAGAGACTGGGATAGAGAGAGAGAGAGAGAGAGACTGGGATAGAGAGAGATAGAGAGAGAGACTGGGATAGAGAGAGACTGGGATAGAGAGAGAGAGAGAGAGACTGGGATAGAGAGAGAGAGAGAGAGACTGGGATAGAGAGAGAGAGAGAGAGACTGGGATAGAGAGAGAGACTGGGATAGAGAGAGAGACTGGGATAGAGAGAGAGAGACTGGGATAGAGAGAGAGAGACTGGGATAGAGAGAGAGAGACTGGGATAGAGAGAGAGAGACTGGGATAGAGAGAGAGAGACTGGGATAGAGAGAGACTGGGATAGAGAGAGACTGGGATAGAGAGAGAGAGAGACTGGGATAAAGAGAGAGAGACTGGGATAGAGAGAGACTGGGATAGAGAGAGAGAGAGACTGGGATAGAGAGAGAGAGAGAGAGAGACTGGGATAGAGAGAGAGAGAGACTGGGATAGAGAGAGAGAGAGAGAGAGACTGGGATAGAGAGAGAGAGAGAGAGAGACTGGGATAGAGAGAGAGACTGGGATAGAGAGAGAGAGACTGGGATAGAGAGAGAGAGACTGGGATAGAGAGAGAGAGAGAGACTGGGATAGAGAGAGAGAGAGAGACTGGGATAGAGAGAGAGAGAGACTGGGATAGAGAGAGAGAGAGAGACTGGGATAGAGAGAGAGAGAGACTGGGATAGAGAGAGAGAGAGAGACTGGGATAGAGAGAGAGAGAGAGAGAGACTGGGATAGAGAGAGAGAGACTGGGATAGAGAGAGAGAGACTGGGATAGAGAGAGAGAGACTGGGATAGAGAGAGAGAGAGAGACTGGGATAGAGAGAGAGAGAGACTGGGATAGAGAGAGAGAGAGAGACTGGGATAGAGAGAGAGAGAGAGAGAGAGACTGGGATAGAGAGAGAGAGAGAGAGAGAGACTGGGATAGAGAGAGAGAGAGAGAGACTGGGATAGAGAGAGAGAGAGAGACTGGGATAGAGAGAGAGAGAGAGAGACTGGGATAGAGAGAGAGAGAGAGACTGGGATAGAGAGAGGGATAGAGAGAGAGACTGGGATAGAGAGAGGGATAGAGAGAGAGACTGGGATAGAGAGAGAGAGAGAGAGAGACTGGGATAGAGAGAGACTGGGATAGAGAGAGACTGGGATAGAGAGAGAGAGAGAGACTGGGATAGAGAGAGAGAGAGAGACTGGGATAGAGAGAGAGAGAGAGACTGGGATAGAGAGAGAGAGAGAGAGAGACTGGGATAGAGAGAGGGATAGAGAGAGACTGGGATAGAGAGAGAGACTGGGATAGAGAGAGAGACTGGGATAGAGAGAGACTGGGATAGAGAGAGAGAGAGAGAGACTGGGATAGAGAGAGAGAGAGAGAGAGAGAGAGACTGGGATAGAGAGAGACTGGGATAGAGAGAGAGACTGGGATAGAGAGAGAGAGACTGGGATAGAGAGAGAGAGACTGGGATAGAGAGAGAGAGACTGGGATAGAGAGAGAGAGACTGGGATAGAGAGAGAGAGACTGGGATAGAGAGAGACTGGGATAGAGAGAGACTGGGATAGAGAGAGACTGGGATAGAGAGAGACTGGGATAGAGAGAGACTGGGATAGAGAGAGAGAGAGACTGGGATAAAGAGAGAGAGACTGGGATAGAGAGAGAGAGACTGGGATAGAGAGAGAGAGACTGGGATAGAGAGAGAGAGACTGGGATAGAGAGAGAGAGACTGGGATAGAGAGAGAGAGACTGGGATAGAGAGAGAGAGAGAGACTGGGATAGAGAGAGAGAGAGAGACTGGGATAGAGAGAGAGAGAGACCGGGATAGAGAGAGAGAGAGACTGGGATAAGGAGGGAGAGAGAGAGGTAGAGAGACTGGGATATGGAGGGGGAGAGAGAGAGACTGGGATATGGCGGGAGAGAGAGAGACTGGGATATGGCGGGAGAGAGAGAGACTGGGATATGGCGGGAGAGAGAGAGACTGGGATATGGAGGGGGAGAGAGAGAGAGAGAGAGACTGGGATATGGCGGGGAGAGAGAGAGAGAGACTGGGATATGGAGAGAGAGAGAGAGACTGGGATATGGAGAGAGAGAGAGAGAGACTGGGATATGGAGAGAGAGAGAGAGAGACTGGGATATGGAGAGAGAGAGAGAGAGACTGGGATATGGAGAGAGAGAGAGAGACTGGGATATGGAGAGAGAGAGAGAGACTGGGATATGGAGAGAGAGAGAGAGAGACTGGGATATGGAGAGAGCGAGAGAGAGACTGGGATATGGAGAGAGAGAGAGAGAGACTGGGATATGGAGAGAGAGACTGGGATATGGAGAGAGAGAGAGAGAGAGACTGGGATATGGAGAGAGAGAGAGAGAGAGACTGGGATATGGAGAGAGAGAGAGAGAGAGACTGGGATATGGAGAGAGAGAGAGAGAGAGAGACTGGGATATGGAGAGAGAGAGAGAGAGACTGGGATATGGAGAGAGAGAGAGAGAGACTGGGATATGGAGGGAGAGAGATAGAGAGAGAGAGACTGGGATATGGAGGGAGAGAGAGAGAGAGAGAGACTGGGATATGGAGGGAGAGAGAGAGAGAGAGAGACTGGGACAGGGGGAGGGAGAGACTGGGACCGGGACCGGGCTAGGGAGAGGGGACAGGGGCGGGGTGGGGGGTACTGGGCTCGAGAGGGGCAGAGGGATTAGTGGTAGAGGGAGAGAGACTGGTGGGGGGGGTAGTGGGAAAGTGTAAGCAATGGAGAAATGGGGAATCGGAGTGAGGCAGAGACTGGGTGTGGAGGGGATATGTCCTGCTCACTTTTCTCCGGCCCTATAACTGCCTCTCTGCATCCTTGCAGATTAATTGGTCGATTCTGCCTCTCACTGTCCAAGTCAACATGAGACTGGCAGGTAAGAGAATGTGGCAGCATAATATCGGGGTACAGTACTGGTGGGGACGGTCTGTCACTGTATAACACTGGGGTGCAGTACCGGTGGGGACGGGTCTGTCACTGTATAACACCGGGTATAGTACTGGTGGGGACGGGTCTGTCACTGTATAACACTGGGGTACAGTACTGGTGGGGACGGGTCTGTCACTGTATAACACTGGGGTACAGTACTCGTGGGGACGGGTCTGTCACTGTATAACACTGGGGTACAGTACTGGTGGGGACGGGTCTGTCACTGTATAACACTGGGGTACAGTACTGGTGGGGACGGGTCTGTCACTGTATAACACCGGGTATAGTACTGGTGGGGACGGGTCTGTCAGCTACATAGATTCATAGAATTCCTACAGTGTGGAAGGAGGCCATTCAGCCCATTAAACCTCCATTATCAGGAATCCCATCAAGACCCTGCTAATCCCCCTGGGAAGAAAGGACAATTTAGCATGGTCAATGTGTGGATGAACAGAGGGATCTAGGTGTGTGTGTACATAGATCCCTGAAAGTTGGGAATCAAGTAGATAAGGTTGTCAAGAAGGCGTACGGTGTCTTGGCGTTTATTGGTAGGGGGATTGAATTTAGGAGTCGCAGTGTAATGTTGCAACTGTACACTACTCTAGTGCGGCCGCACTTGGAGTACTGTGTGCAGTTCTGGTCCCCGCATTACAAGAAGGATGTGGAGGCGTTGGAGAGGGTGCAGAGGAGGTTTACTAGGATGTTGCCTGGTATGGTGGGGAGGTCCTATGAGGAGAGACTGAGGGATCTAGGGTTGTTTTCGTTGGAAAGAAGGCGGCTAAGAGGGGATCTTATTGAAACATATAAGATGATTAGAGGTTTAGATAGGGTGGATAGTGATAGCCTTTTTCCTCGGATGGAGAAAGCTAGCACGAGGGGGCATGGCTTTAAATTAAGGGGGGGTAGCTACAGGACGGATGTCAGGGGTAGGTTCTTTACCCAGCGGGTGGTGAGGGATTGGAATGCCCTGCCTGCTGCAGTTGTAAATGCGTCTAGTTTGGGGGCGTTTAAGAGATCTCTGGATAGGTTTATGGACGAAAAGGGATTGGTATAGGCTAGTGGGTCATTGTTTTTGTAACTGGTCGGCGCAACATCGTGGGCCGAAGGGCCTGTTCTGCGCTGTAATGTTCTATGTTCTATGTTCTATGTTCTAACCTGACCAGCATGTCTCTTTCAGACTGTGGGAGGAAACACACACAGACTCTGCACAGACAGTAACGCAAGTCTGGAATCGAACCCGGGTCCCTGGCGCAGTGAGGCCGCAGTGCTAACCACTGTGCCACCATACCACCCATGTGGTAATGGTGAGGCCCCTGGAGATTTGTGTTTTGTTGTTGGGAGTTGTTTTGGGGGTGTGAGAGTCATTGACATGGGGAACTGGGCCCTGGATCTGTCTCGTTGAGCTAGAATTCAGAATGATGCTGTTCTGGGTGACGTGTCTCTTTCCCCCCACCCCCACAGGTCCTCTGCGGATTCTGGCCATTGTTGCGACTGTAGGTCTGACGTGGATTTTGGGCAACTTGATTCTGGGGCAGGACAATGCCCTGTCCCGACTGCAGCAACTACTGACCGGTGAGTGACCAGGAAAATCCCCCTGTGAAGGTGGTGGGGCGAGAAGGAGGGGTGGGGGGTGGGGAGTTGGTGGTAGTGGTGAGGGGTTGGGGGGTAGGGGTGGGGATGAGTGGTAGCAAGGAGGTGGGGGGAGGGGGTCGAGATGGTGTGCCAGAGATACAGGGATGTTTAGGATGGAGAAGGATTGTCGGAACGCTGGGAATCTCTGTCAGATATTGGGCTGGGGCTTCACAATGTCAGTGAACAAGCATTAACACTCGCTCTTCCTATTACACCCCCCCCACCGTCTCCCTGTCTCTCCCCCCACCCTGTCTTTCTCTCTGTCTGTCTCTCTCCCCCACCCCTCCACACACACACACACACATACACACCCGCCTCCCCCGCCACCACCACCAAAATCCATCTCTCTCTTTCTCTTTCCCCTGCAGGTCATCAGGAGGTCCCCACTCCCGGTAAGTCCGCTGCTGTTGAAGAGATGGTTCGGTAACTGAGGGTGTCCAGTGAGTGACCCAGCGTCAGAGCAGCAATGTAGCGAGAGACCATTCGCTCTGCTCCCATCCCCTTCCCTTGCCTGCTTGGAATGGTGCAGTTAGTTAGTTGTGTCTTTCCCACATGACAGGGTGAGATGTCACTGGTAACCTTTCCCTCCACAGAGAGTAAACCCAGGAAGTATAAATGCGGCTTACCAATGCCGTGTCCAGACAGACACTTTGCTTTTCGTATTGTCAGTGGGGCAGCCAATGTCATCGGCCCAAAGTTCTGCATGGATGATCAAGTGTGAGTAGCAGAAACGCTGTCTGTGTTACAGACTCTTCCCCTCCACCCTTTCCCCACCCCCTACCCTCTCCCACCTTCTCCCCCTCTTCCCCCGCCCGCCTTGAACTACACACACCTTGACACCATGCTCTTTCCGCTCTCTCCCTCTCCTCACTTGCCCTGACCTCTGCTCAGCCTCCCACCCTGTGCTATCCCCGATCCCCTGCTTCACCTCCCCCTTTCTGGCTCTCTCACCCTCCCTCCCCATCCCCACTGTCTGTGACTTGAGCAGATTGTTTCTGTGTTGCAGACTGATGAGCAGTGTGAAAAACAATGTCGGAAGGGGACTGAACATTGCGCTGGTCAATGGTAAGACCAGTCTTCACCTTCCTTACCCTTTACGCTCAGAGCAATTCTTCCCTCAATAATTCTTCATCAACCAGCAGTCAGTCTCAATAATCCATCTCCATTCATAACTTTCTCCAGGTGTAACCGGTGAATTAATGGATGCAAAATACTTCGACATGTGGGCTGGAGGTAAGACCCAGCAAGGCAGTGAACAGGAAAGGGTTTGGGTTCACTGGGATTGACGACAGTGGAACTGAACGGAAAGGGGTTTGGGTCCATTGGGATTGTGTACAGCAGGAGTGAACAGGAGGGAGATTGGGATTGTGTACAGTGGAAGTGAATGGGAAGGGGTTTGGAATTATGTGCAGTGGGAGTGAACGGGAAGGGGATTGGCCCCATTGGAATTGTGTGTAGTGGCAGTGAAGGGGAAAGGGTTTGGCCCCATTGGAATTGTGAACAGTGGGAACGAAGGGAAAGTGTTTGGGTCCACTGGGATTGTGCACAGTGGGAGTGAACGGGAAGGGGTTGGGATTGTGTACAGTGGGAGTGAACGGGAAGGCATTGGGATCGTGTACAGTGGGAGTGAACGGGAAGGGATTGGGATCGTGTACAGTGGGAGTGAACGGGAAGGGGTTGGGATTGTGTACAGTGGGAGTGAACGGGAAGGGGTTGGGATTGTGTACAGTGGGAGTGAACGGGAAGGGGTTGGGATTGCGTACAGTGGGAGTGAACGGGAAAGGGTTGGGATTGTGTACAGTGGGAGTGAACGGGAAGGGGTTGGGATTGTGTACAGTGGGAGTGAACGGGAAGGGGTTGGGATCGTGTACAGTGGGAGTGAACGGGAAGGGGTTGGGATTGTGTACAGTGGGAGTGAACGGGAAGGGGTTGGGATTGTGTACAGTGGGAGTGAACGGGAAGGGGTTGGGATTGTGTACAGTGGGAGTGAACGGGAAAGGGTTGGGATTGTGTACAGTGGGAGTGAACGGGAAGGGGATTGGGATTGTGTACAGTGGGAGTGAACGGGAAGGGATTGGGATTGTGTACAGTGGGAGTGAACGGGAAGGGGTTTGGGATTGTGTACAGTGGGAGTGAACGGGAAGGGGATTGGGATTGTGGGAGTGAATGGGAAGGGGTTGGGATTGTGTACAGTGGGAGTGAACGGGAAGGGGTTTGGGAATGGGTTTGTGTACAGTGGGAGTGAATGGGAAGGGGTTGGGATTGTGTACAGTGGGAGTGAACGGGAAGGGATTGGGATTGTTTGCAGTGGGAGGTAACGGGAAGGGGTTTGGGAATGGGTTTGTGTACAGTGGGAGTGAATGGGAAGGGGTTTGGGAATGGGTTTGTGTACAGTGGGAGTGAACAAGTAGGGCTTTGGGACCATTGAGCTCTCTTGCCAGCGATTGTGATGTTTCTGATTTGATGAATTAAGTTGATTTCTGCTCTGTTTGTTAACAGACAATGGCATCAATGAATTGCTGAAGTTTCTGAGACCGATTTATGAAGGAACGCTGGTATTTGTGGCATCGTACGATGACCCAGCAACAAAGTAGGTGAACAGCCAATCATTGCCCTTACCCTCATTATTTCTTATCATCTGTGCCTTTGGCTTTCTGCACTCTCTCTTATCTTGCAGAATGAATGAGGAAGCCAGGAAGATATTTAATGAGCTAGGGAGTAAGGCAATCAACGTACTCGGTTTTCGAGATAGTTGGGTATTCGTCGGGGCGAAAGGAATTGAAAATAAAAGTCCCTTTGAACAGGTAGGAAAAGACTCTCACTGGTGTACGGGTCCCACACACACTGACCCTCACTGGGGTACGGCTCCCGCACACACTGACTCTCACTGGTGTACGGGTCCCACACACACTGATTCTCACTGGGGTACGGGTCCCACACACACTGACCCTCACTGGGGTACGGGTCCCACACACACTGACTCTCACTGGGGTACGGGTCCCACACACACTGACTCTCACTGGGGTACGGGTCCCACACACACTGACTCTCACTGGGGTACGGGTCCCGCACACAGACTCTCACTGGGGTACGGGTCCCACACACACTGACCCTCACTGGGGTACGGGTCCCGCACACAGACTCTCACTGGGGTACGGGTCCCACACACACTGACCCTCACTGGGGTACGGGTCCCGCACACAGACTCTCACTGGGGTACGGGTCCCACACACACTGACTCTCCCTGGGGTACGGGTCCCACACACACACTGACTCTCACTGGTGTACGGGTCCCACACACACTGACTCTCACTGGGGTACGGGTCCCACACACACACTGACTCTCACTGGGGTACGGGTCCCACACACACTGACCCTCACTGAGGTACGGGTCCCACACACACTGACTCTCACTGGGGTACGGGTCCCACACACACTGACTCTCACTGGGGTACGGGTCCCACACACACTGACCCTCACTGAGGTACGGGTCCCACACACACTGACTCTCACTGGGGTACGGGTCCCACACACACACTGACTCTCACTGGGGTACGGCTCCCACACACACTGACTCTCACTGGGGTACGGGTCCCACACACACTGACTCTCACTGGGGTACGGGTCCCACACACACTGACTCTCACTGGGGTACGGGTCCCACACACACAGTTTTAGTTTTGCTTTGATTAATTTTTGGATCTCCTCTCTCTGTGTTGCAGCATATCAAGAATGACAAGAACACTAATAAGTATGAAGGTTGGCCTGAGGCTGTACAGATTGAGGGCTGTATCCCCCACAAAACCACGTGATTGAAATCTCACCCAGCGGACAGCCTGTGTCCTATCACTGCTCGGTGCTGCTGACCTCTGGATCCAGCTCAACAGATGGGCTGGCCGACAGCCCTCGCCTGCCAATAACCTCTCACCTCTTGGACACTCCACACTCCAGCCAATTCTGTCCTCAGGATAGTTCCAGCTCCCCCAGCCTTGGCTCCAAGCAAGGACTGTACACAGGAACTCCCCCCTCCACACAGCCCTCTTTACCCCTGGTTAGCTCACTCTCTCTGCCTCGCTCTCTGCCTCACTCTCACTCCTGCTCTCACTCCCGCTCTCTCTCTGGCACGTGCTCCCTCGCTCCTCCCTCCCCTCTCTTAACCCCACCCCCCACTCCCTCCCTTATCCAACAACCCCTCCCTCACCTCAGCATCTCCCCCATCTCTTTGTGTTCCCTGAGACACTTCCCCATGGAATTGGAAAATATGGTGTTGGGGTACGAGCTGAAGGGAGCCAGCCC
Source organism: Carcharhinus amblyrhynchos (assembly GCF_965287045.1). Taxonomy (NCBI): domain Eukaryota; kingdom Metazoa; phylum Chordata; class Chondrichthyes; order Carcharhiniformes; family Carcharhinidae; genus Carcharhinus; species Carcharhinus amblyrhynchos. The sequence goes on from NW_027650115.1 coordinate 147,843, forward strand.
CAGTGAGAGGGGAGATCCCAGCGAGAGAGCGATCACTGAGGGTCCTCGGATACTGGGATCAGCGAGACGGCAACCATACCCTTCACCCTTTGAGCTCTGACCTCATCCTCCCCCTCCTCTGGTGTGAAGACTAATGGAACAAATTAGAATTCGGGTAGAACTGAGGTTGAAAATCTGGAGCTGGGATCGGAGCACCGGACCCTGAGGTGGGAGGACAGCATCGCAAGGAATTGTACACAAATTCTTCACTCCGAATGAAACAAACCTTCATCGCAAAGGAGAAGCAAAGTGTTTGAGAGCTTTGGTTTGGCACAGTGACTGTTCAGCTGGCTGGGGATGGCAGAACTTTGTGGAATGGATTAATTATTGCTCTCAGATCTTTATAACCTTCTGCAAAACAGAATTTCATATTCTCTGATTTCTATTACTAGGTAATAAATTTTTATAATGAAACCACCACATTCTTTGATTCAGTTACTCCCTTTTCCTTCATCACAACTGATCACCCCCCACATGCACTGACTCTCACTGGGGTACAGGTCCTTACAGGGATATGGGTGCTGCACACACTGAGTCACTGTGGTACAGGTTCAACACACTGACTCTCGTTGGGGTATTGGTTTACGATTTGCTTAGATGATTTGGAGTTGGAAAGCAAGTGTCGTGTGTCAAAATTTGCAGAACAGAGCGTGCAGAGGATGCTGAAGTCTGCAAAGGGATATAGATAATCTAAGTGAGTGGGTGAGGGTCTGGCAGATGGAGTACAATGTTGGTAAATATGAGGTCATCCATTTTGGTAGGAATAACAGCAAAATGGACTATTATTTAAAGGGTAAAAAATTGCAGCATGCTGCTGTGCAGAGGGACCTGGGTGTCCTTGTGCAGGAATCTCAAGGAGTTGGTTTGCTCAGCCCCCCACAAACCCCTCCACCCCCCGCCCCCACTCCAAGATCCTCCTCGGGCAGACGCCAGCGTAAGGTCAGGAAGGTGCTGCAGGCTGTCCAATGAGTGCAGTAAGAAGTCTCACAACACTGGGTTAAAGTCCAACAGGATTTACCCTGGTGTTGTGAGACTTCTTACTGTGTTCACCCCAGTCCAACGCCAGCATCTCCACCTCAACGTGTGCAGGTCAGAAGGATGGTGGAGGGACAGCAGCAATCCAGGTAGGTTGGTGGGGTGCTCTGCTGAGGGGGGGAGGGCAACCCTGGGGGGAGGGCTGCCTCCTGAGGGGGAGGGGTTTGTTCGGAGGGGCATCTGCCAGAGGGCCTGCCTCCCGGGGGGTCCAATTGTGTGGGGTGGGGGGAGGCTGATCAAGAGGGCATCTGCCGGGGTGGGTGGGGGCTTGCCAGCCAGGGACTCCGATCGTGGCTCATTGTCCCACCCCAATTCTCTCTGTTTTTGTCTTTCGCACCCAGGCACGCTGTTTCAGATTTTTTTCAAACTACACATGTGCAGTTCAGAGCTCTGATCGTTCCGGCAGCGTGAAGCCCTGCCCACACTGGATCAGAGCCAGCAAAAAGCATATGGGCGTGCTGGAATGAGAATTCCGGGCTCGGATTCGTTTTACATCCAGATCCGGCCTTTAACCTCCAATTGGTAAAATCTGGCCTTTTGTATGCCTTTTCTTTCAGTTTGATCCCTTCCTTTATTTCCTGAGATATTCATGGCTGATTATCTCTTTTTCTAGTCCTTTCTTATCACTGGTATATACTTTTGCTGAGCACTGTGAAAGATCACTTTGAAAGTCCTCGACTGTTCCTCAATTCTCCCACCGTAAAGTTTTTGCTCCCAGTCTACCTTAGCCGAATCCTCCCTCATCCCATTGTAGTCTCCTTTGTTTAAGTACAAGACACTGTTATTGGATTTTACCTTCTCACGCTCCATCTGTACTTTAAATTCAATCATACAGTGAATATTTCTTCCGAGAGGATCCCTAACTGCAATTCTTCCTGTCTCAATACACAGGACCAGATTTAGGATAGCTTGCTCCTTTATAGGTTCCATGTGCATGCTACTGGGACTAGCTTAGGAGTTAAACAAGGGGTGGCATGGACAAGTTGGGCCAAAGGGCCTGTGTCCATGCTGCAAACCTCTCTGGGGTTATGGGTCTCTCTCACACACACACACACACACACTGACTCTCACTGGGGTACGGGTCCCACACACACTGACTCTCACTGGGGTACGGGTCCCACACACACTGACTCTCACTGGGGTACAGGTCCCACACACACACTGACTCTCACTGGGGTACAGGTCCCACACACACACTGACTCTCACTGGGGTACGGGTCCCACACACACACACACTGACTCTCACTGGGGTCCCACACACACACTGACTCTCACTGGGGTACGGGTCCCACACACACACTGACTCTTATTGGGGTACGGGTCATAAGAACATAAGAAATAGGAGCAGGAGTAGGCCATCCAGCCCTTCGAGCCTGCCCCGCTATTCAATAAGATCATGGCTGATCTGTCGTGTCTCAGTTCCACATTCCCGCCCTCTCCCCATAACCCTTAATCCCCTTGCTTATCAAAAATCCATCAACCCGCGTCTTTAAAATATTTAGCGAGGCAGCCTCCACCACCTTAACGGGCAGAGAATTCCAGAGATTCACCACCCTTTGAATGAAGAAGTTCCTCCTCAACTCCGTTCTAAACCACCCCCCCCCCCCCCCTTTGTCTTGAGGCTGTGCCCACTAGTCCTACTGTCCTTTCTGAGCGGGAAGAGTCTCTCCACCTCTATCCTATCCATCCCATTCATCATCTTATATGTCTCAATGAGATCTCCCCTCATTCTTCTAAACTCTAACGAGTACAAGCCTAGTTTATTCAGCCTCTCCTCATAGCTCAACCCCCTCAACTCCGGTATGAGCCTAGTAAACCTCCTCTGCACTCCCTCCAAGGCCAAAATATCCTTGCGTAAATATGGCGACCAAAACTGCACACACACACGCTGACTCTCACTGGGGTACGGGTCCCACACACGCTGACTCTCACTGGGGTACGGGTCCCACACACGCTGACTCTCACTGGGGTACGGGTCCCACACACACTGACTCTCACTGGGGTACGGGTCCCACACACACTGACTCTCACTGGGGTACGGGGTCCCACACACGCTGACTCTCACTGGGGTATGGGTCCCACACACACTGACTCTCACTGGGGTACAGGTCCCACACACGCTGACTCTCACTGGGGTACGGCTCCCACACACACTGACTCTCACTGGGGTACAGGTCCCACACACACTGACTCTCACTGGGGTACGGCTCCCACACACACTGACTCTCACTGGGGTACGGGTCCCACACACACTGACTCTCACTGGGGTACGGGTCCCACACACACACTGACTCTCACTGGGGTGCGGGTCCCACACACACTGACTCTGACTGGGGTACGGGTCCCACACACACACTGACTCTGACTGGGGTACGGGTCCCACACACACTGACTCTGACTGGGGTACGGGTCCCACACACACACTGACTCTGACTGGGGTACGGGTCCCACACACACACACTGACTCCCACTGGGGTACAGGATCCACACACACTGACTCTCAGTGGGGGGCAGTGTGGAGGAGTTGTGGCTTCAGTGGGTTTCTGAGTGTGACACACTATGAGAGGGTGTGTGTCTGGAGGGTGTTTGTACAGTTACAAGTGGTTTATAAATAGCTGTTGTCTGTCCCTCTCTGTGTCTGTCTCTTGGAGCTTAGTTGATCAATTATAGATGGCTAGAGTGGAAATTAAAACCTGCTTTTCCAAGCTGCCTCCAGCAAGCGCAGGAAGGGGAGGTTTGGATTGATGAGTAGATTGGGGAAAGTCTCCGGGTTTTCACAATCACACGGTAATGTTCACACTCAGATCTCTCAGTTGCTGCTCTGCAAATATTTTGCTGCACTCCTGGGGGCGTGGGGGAGGAGGGAGGGTTGTTTCCTGCCTTTCTCCCTCAACTCTCCCTCATCCTCCTCATCCCCCTCTCCTTCCTCATCCCACTCTCTCTCCCCTCTCTCTCCATCCCAGTCTCTCTCTCTATCCGTCTCTCTCTCTCTCTCTATCCCAGTCTCTCTCTCTTTCCATCCCAATCTCTCTCTATCCCAGTCTCTCTCTCTCTCTATACCAGTCTTTATATCTCTCTGTCCCAGTCTCTCTCCCCAGCCCAGTCTCTCTCTCTATCCCAGTTCTCTCTCTCTCTATTCCAGTCTCAGAGGTTAAATCTCATGGGATACAGAGTGTGCTAGCCAATTGGATACAAAATTGGCTTTATGACAGATGACAGAGGGTGGTTGTAGAGAATTGTTTTTCAAACTGGAGGCCTGTGACCAGCAGTGTGACTCAGGAATGGTGCTGGGTCCACTGTTATTTGCCACTTATAGTAATGATTGGGATGAGAATTTATGAGGCATGGTTCGTAAGTTTGCAGATGACACCGAAATTGGTGGCATAGTGGACAGTGAAGAAGGTTATCTGGAGTTGCCACGGGATCTTGATCAATTGGGCCAGTGGGCTGACCAATGGTAGATGGAGTTTAATTTAGATAAATGCAAGGTGATGCATTTTGGTGGATTGAATCAGGGCAGGACTTACTCAGTTAATGGTAGGGCGTTGGGGAATGTTCCAGAACAAAGAGATCTAGGGGTACAGGTTCACAGCTCCTTGAAAGTGGAGTCACAGGTGGACAGAATGGTGAAGAAGGCAGTTAGCATGCTTGGTTTCGTTGGTCAGAACATTGAATATGGGAGTTGATTTGATTTATTATTGTCACATGTACTAACTTACAGTGAAAAGTATTGTTTCTTGCATGCTATACAGACAAAACATACTTTTCATAGAGAAGGAAAGGAGAGGGTGCAGAATGTAGTGTTACGGTCATAGCTAGAGTGTAGAAAAAGACCAATTTAATGCAAGGTAGGTCCATTCAAAAGTCTGACAGCAGCAGGGAAGAAGCTGTTCTTGAGTCAGTTGGTACGTGACCTCAGACATTTGTATATTTTTCCCGACGGAAGAAGGTGGAAGAGAGAATGTCCAGGGTGTGGGGGGTCCTTGATTATGCTGGCTGCTTTGCCGAGGCAGTGGAAGGTGTAGACAGAGTCAATGGATGGGAGACTGCTTTGCTTGATGGATTGGGCTACATTCACGACCTTTTGTCTTGGGCAGAGCAGGAGACCATACCAAGCTGTGATACAACAGAAAGAATGCTTTCTGTGGTCATCTGTAAAAATTGGTGAGGGTCATAGCTGATTGCCAAATTTCCTTAGTCTTCTTGGGCTTTCTCAGCATTGGTGGGGCTTTCTTAACTATCGTGTCGGCATGGAGGGGACCAGGACAGGTTGTTGGTGATCTGGAAACCTAAAAACTTGAAGCTTGCAGCCCTTTTTACTTCATCCCTATTGATGTAGACAGGGACATGTTTGTTCTTCTTTACACTTCCTGAAGTTGATGACAATCTCCTTCATTTTGATGACACTGAGGGAGAGATTATTGTTGCCACACCAGTTCACCAGATTCTCTATCTCATTCCTGTACTCTGTCTCATCATTGTTTGAGATCAGACTCACTACGTTGTGTCGTCAGCAAACTTGAAATCGAGTTGGAGGGGAATTTGGTCGCACAGTCAGAGGTGTATAAGGAGTATAGTAGGGGGCTGAGAACACAGCCTTGTGGGGCACCGGTGTTGAGGATGATTGAGGAGGAGGTGTTGTTGCCGATCCTTACTGATTGTGGTCTGTGAGTTAGGAAGTTCAGGATCCAGTTACAGAGGGAGGAGCCGAGGCCCAGGCCACAGAATTTGGAGATGAGTTTTGTGGGAATAATGGTGTTGAAGGCTGAGCTGTAGTCAATAAATTGGAGTCTGACATAGGTGTCCTTGTTATCTCAGGATGTCTTGTTGAACAAGATATTGGGAAGGCCACACTTGGAATACTGTGTGCAGTTCTGCTCACCCTTTTATAGAAAAGATATTACTAAACTAGAAAGAGCGCGGAAAAGATTTACTAGGATGCTATTAGGACTTGATGGATTGAGTTATAAGGAGAGGCTGGAGAGACTGGGACTTTTTTCTCTGCAGCGTAGGAGGCTGAGGGGTGATCTTATAGAGGTCTATAAAATAATGAGGGGCACAGATCAGCTAGATAGTCAATATCTTTTCCCAAAGGTAGGGGAGTCTAAAACTAGAGAGCATAGGTTTAAGGGGGGAGGGGAGAGAAGTAAAAGGGTCCAGAGGGGCAATTTTCTCAGAGGGTGGTGAGTGTCTGGAACAAACTGCCAGAGGTAGTAGTAGAGGTGGATACAATTTTGTCTTTTAAAAAGCATTTAGACAGTTACACGGGTAAGATGGGTATAGAGGGATATGGGCCAAATGTGGGCAATTGGGACAAGCTTAGAGGTTAAAAGAAAAGGCGGCATGAACAAGTTGGGCCGAAGGGCCTGTTTCCATGTTGTGAATGTCTATGACTCTATGGCTCTCTCCTTGCTCTCTTCTCTCTTGGCCCACCCCTTTCTCTGTCTCTGTCTCCCATCCCACTGTGAGACAAGTGGGAATAAGGGATCAGGATGCCATGACCTGTGTCTGCTGTGGAGTTAAGTTAATGCTCCAACCTGTGGGGTTAAGGATCAGGAACATTGTGACCTGTGGGATTAAGGGTCAGGGACACTGACCTGTGGGGTTAAGGGTCAGGTCGCTCCAACCTGTGGGGTTAAGGATCAGGAACACTGTGACATGTGGGGTTAAGGGTCAGGAACACTGTGACCTGTGGGGTTAAGGGTCAGGAACACTGTGACCTGTGGGGTTAAGGGTCAGGAACACTGTGACCTGTGGGGTTAAGGGTCAGGAACACTGTGACCTGTGGGGTTAAGGGGTCAGGAACACTGTGACCTATGGGGTTAAGGGTCAGGTCGCTCCAACCTGTGGGGTTAAGGGTCAGGCCGCTCTGACCTGTGGGGTTAAGGGGTGAATGTGAATTGATCCAGGGTTGAAGGGGTTTCCCTCTCTTTCAGATGGTTTCCCAGGAGCTGTGGAACTGGGCCAGGTCACAGGTACTGCCAGCACGGAGAGCGGGGGGTCGGCACCTGAGTCTCCACAGGCCCGATTACCCCGTGACTGAGGCAGGTAAGCTCTGGCCAGGCTGCAGGGCCCAGAAAGGGGAATGAGTGAGCCCGATTGCCCAGGCCCAAGGAGAGGAATCAGCAAGGCCCCACAGTGCAGGAATACACGACAAAGGACCCCGTGACAAAGGGACACCAAGGGAAGGGCCCCACGGCGCAGCGACACCAGGGGAAGGGCCCCACGGCGCAGCGACACCAAGGGAAGGGCCCCACGGCGCAGCGACACCAGGGAAGGGCTCCACAGCGCAGGGACACCAGGGGAAGGGCCCCACGGCGCAGCGACACCAGGGGAAGGGCCCCACGGCGCAGCGACACCAGGGGAAGGGCCCCACAGCGCAGGGACACCAGGGGAAGGGCCCCACGGCGCAGGGACACCAGGGGAAGGGCCCCACAGCGCAGGGACACCAGGGGAAGGGCCCCACGGCGCAGGAACACCAGGGGAAGGGCCCCACGGCGCAGGGACACCAGGGGAAGGGCCCCACAGCACAGGGACACCAGGGGAAGGGCCCCACGGTGCAGGGACACCAGGGGAAGGGCCCCGCAGTGCAGGGACACCAGGGGAAGGGCCCTGTGCTGCAGGAACACCAGGGGGAGGGCCCCACGGTGCAGGGACACCAGGGGAAGCGCCCCACGGTGCAGGAACACTAGGGGAAGGGCCCCACGGTGCAGGGACACCAGGGGAATGGCCCCACGGTGCAGGGACACCAGGGGAATGGCCCCACGGTGCAGGGACACCAGGGGAATGGCCCCACGGTGCAGGGACACCAGGGGAATGGCCCCACGGTGCAGGGACACCAGGGAAATGGCCCCACGGTGCAGGGACACCAGGGGAATGGCCCCACGGTGCAGGGACACCAGGGGAATGGCCCCACGGTGCAGGGACACCAGGGGAATGGCCCCACGGTGCAGGGACACCAGGGAAATGGCCCCACGGTGCAGGGACACCAGGGGAATGGCCCCACGGTGCAGGGACACCAGGGGAATGGCCCCACGGTGCAGGGACACCAGGGGAAGGGCCCCACGGTGCAGGGACACCAGGGGAAGGGCCCCGCGGTGCAGGGACACCAGGGGAAGGGCCCCACGGTGCAGGGACACCAGGGGAAGGGCCCCGCGGTGCAGGGACACCAGGGGAAGGGCCCCACGGTGCAGGGATTGTGGTTGATGCTGTGAATTGAATTCTGAGTTTCTCTGATGTGTTCTGCAACAGGACTGGAGTCCGGAATGATCTCATCCCCAAATCCAGTGAAGGCTTCACGGAGTCACCAGGACCTCCATCGAGAGCTGCTCCTCACCCACAGAAAGTAAGGTCGGGTTGGTGGGGGTGGGGATGGGGGGCAGTGCCGGGATCCAGAGTGGAGGGTGCTGGGCTCCCCAGAGGGCAGGGGACACTGGAGAGAGGGGGTGGCGGGGTCCCCTGGGGGGAGTGCAGGGGAGGGAGTGAGAGCCTCCTGGGGCAGGGGGCACTGTCGAGTCGAGTCGAGTCGAGTTGAGTCGGGGCGGGGCGGGACGTGGGGGGTCGGTCGGACACCAGCACTCGTTAACCTCCCTCTCCTTTCAGGGGTCTGATGAGCAAGTCGGAGTTACAGAAGGTTCTAGAACAGCGGAAGTTACGACAAGCAGTGAAGGAGCCGGAGGATAGAAGCCCCCTCGAGAGGGAATTCCTCAAGAGGCAGCAGAGGAAAGAGGAGGTGAGGGTGGGAGGGTAGGGGAGGGAGGGGGTGGGAGCGAGGGTTCCAGGGTTGAGGGTATGTGACTTTCATCCACAGTTACTAAGGCTGGAGGAGGGAACGAGGGAATGAGGGTGTGAGGGAGGAGGGTGTGAGAGGGAAGAAGCGAGGGAGGAGGGGGTGAGAGAGGAGGGAATGAGGGAGGAGAGGATGAGGGAGTGAGGGTGGAGGGAAGATGGAGCAAGGGTGGAGGCAGGAGGGAGTGAGGCTGGAGGAAATGGGGGTGGATGGAGGAGGGAATGAGGGAGGAGAGGATGAGGGAGGAGGGAGTGACAGAGAAGGAAGGAGGGAGCGAGGGAGGAGGGAGTAAGGGAGGAGGGGCAAGGGAGGAGAGGGTGAGGAAGGAGAGGTCGAGGGAGGAGACGGTGAGGGAGAAAGGAGCGAAGGAGGTGGGAGCAAGGGAGGACGGAGCGAAGGAGGAGGGAGCGAGAGCAGAGAGTGAATAGAATGAGAAGGGTGTGAAGGAGGAGGTTGTGAATTAGGAGTGAGTGACAGAGGAGGGAGTGACAGAGGAGGGGTGAAGGAGGAGGGTGAGACGAAGGAGGGTGCGAGGGAGGAGGGAGCGAGGGAGGAGGGTGCAAGGGGGACAGAGCAAGGAAGGAGGGTGGAGGAAATCTGACTGTCTCTTACCTGCAGTTACTGAGGCTGGAGGAGGCAAAGCGAGAGGAGGAATTAAAAACCCCCGAGTTCATCAGAGTGAAGGAGAAACTGAGGAAAACATCACAGGAACCAGAATAGGATCGGGAACTGGAACTGGATCAGGAACTGGAACAGAATCAGGAACTGGAACTGGAACTGGACTGGAACTGAGTGAGGAACTGAACTGGAACTGGATCAGGACTCGAACCAGATCAGGATTAGAACTGGAATGGGAACTGGAACTGAACGGGATTAGAACTGGATCAGAATCAGGACTGGATCAAGATTCGAACCAGATCAGAATTGGAACTGAATCGGGAACAGGTGTGACACGGTTATGGCCGGCGTGGAGGCAAGGGGCTGAAGGGCCTCTTTACTCTATGACAAACTGAGTCATCCCCAATCCCTTTCCTACAGAGTTTGTGAATTCTGCTCCAAAGTTTCCTGTGTGATCTGCAGCAGTCCTCATTCCCTGGATCAGATCCAGTTCCACACAATGAATGACCCTGATCCTGAATTACCTTGCGCTGCCGACAGTCTCACAACCAACAGCCCTCTTCCTCTGGGACAGCTGAAGAAACCCTTCTGTTTAACCCCTGGTTCTGAGACAGAAAGAACTGATTCTGCTGCCCCGGTGTCTCATTTCAAAACTCATTCTGTGACCTCCTGCTGGGATAGTTCATGCTTCATTCTTTAATCTCCCCTGCTGTCTCTTTTAAGACTTTTCTTCTTCCTGGGTGTTCCACCTGTTTTATTTCACGCCAAGGGCACTGCACCTCTGGGGTGGGTCAGTTCCTGTCCCTGTGTCTTTCTCTTCTGCCTCAGCAGCACCTCCTCAGGGCTTCCTTCTCAATTCTCCATTGCTAGATGCTGAGGTGTTCAGCTGTATTTGTTACAGTGGAATTAGAGTCATAGAGGTTTACAGCATGGAAACAGGCTCTTCGGCCCAACTTGTCCATGCTGTCCCCTTTTTTAAACCACTAAGCCAGTTCCAATTGCCCACATTTGGCCCATATCCCTCTACACCCATTGGACCCATGTAACTGTCTAAATGCTTTTTAAAAAGACAAAATTGTACCCGCCTCTACTACTACCTCTGACAGCTCGTTCCAGACACTCACCACCCACTGTGTGAAAAAATTGCCCCTCTGGACCCTTCTGTATCTCTCCCCTCTCACCTTAAACCTATGCCCTCTAGTTTTAGACTCCCCTACCTTTGGGAAAAGATATTGACTATCTAGCTGATCTGCGCCCCTCATTATTTTATAGACCTCTATAAGATCACCCCTCAGACTCCTACGCTCCAGAGAAAATGTTCCAGTCTATCCAGCTTCTCCTTATAACGCAAACCATCAAGTCCCTGTAGCATCCTAGTAAATCTTGTCTGCACTCTTTCTAGTTTAATAATATCCTTTCCATAATAGGGTGACCGGAACTGCACACAATATTCCACGTGTGGCCTTACCAATGTCTTGTACAACTTCAACAAGACGTCCCAATTCCTGTATTCAATGTTCTGACCAACGAAACCAAGCATGCTGAATGCCTTCTTTACCACTCTGTCCACCTGTGACTCCACTTTCAAGGAGCTATGAACATGTACCCCGAGATCTCTTTGTTCTGTAACTCTCCCCAGTGCCCCACCGTTAACTAAGTACTCCAAGTGTGGCCTTACCAATTCAGGCTGTTGTCCAAACTAGGGGCAGTAGTAGGCTTCTTGGGCCCTCCAGCCCTGCTCCCCCATTCGATAAGAACATGGTTGACCTGACTGTAGCCCCACATTCCTACCGACCTCTTGGTAACCCATCACCCTCCCCTCATTAATCAAGAATCTATCTTGCTCTGCCTTAAAAGACTCCAAGACTTTGCGCCCAAGGCCTTTTGAGGAAGGGAGTTCCAGAAACATTCCAGCCTTAGAGTGAAAACTTTTCTCCTCATCTCCCTCTGAATTGGAGAGCCCCTAATTTTTAAACAGTCCCACCCCACCCCCAGTTCTAGATTCTCCCACAAAAGGAAACATCCTCTCCATATCTACCCTTGTCCAGACACCCCCTCAGGGCAGGCTCGAAGGGCTAGATGGCCTACTCCTGCTCCTATTTCTTATTTCTTAAGGTCGCAATTGAATCAGCTCTCAACTGCTAAGTAACGTTAAAGCACAGGGGATTGCAGGTAACGTTTTGAGAAGGATAGAAAGCTGGTTAGCAGATAGGAAGCGAAGAGTTGGCATAAATGGGTCTTTTTCTGATTGGCAGTCAGTGACTAGTGGGATTCCGCAGGGATCTGTGCTAAGACCCCAACTGTTCACATTATATATGAATGATTTGGAAGAGGGAACTAAATGTGTTATCTCCAACTTTACAAATGATACTAAGTTGGGTGGGAGGGTGAGCTGTGAGGAGGATGCAGAGATGCTTCAGTATGATTTGGACAGGCTGAGTGTGTGGGTATCTGCATGGCAGATGCAGTATAATGTGGATAAATGTGAGGTTATCCACTTTGGTAGCAATAATAGGAAGACAGATTATTACTTGAATGGGTGTAAATTGAGAGAAGTGGATACTCAGCGAGACCTTGGTGTCCTCGTGCATCATTTGCATAGCGCCAGAGACCCAGGTTTGATTGGCGGCTTGGGTCACCGTGTGTGTGGAATCTGCACTTTTCTCCCCTTGTCTGCGTGGGTTTCCTCCGAGTGCTCCAGTTTCCTCCCCACACTCCAAAAATGTGTGGATTAAGTTGATTGACCTTGCTAAATTGCTCCTTAGTGTTAGGGAGATGTCAGGGAATTAATTGGGTGAACACATGGGCTAGGGTGGGATTGTTATTGGTTCAGGCTCAATGGGCCGAATGGCCTTCTTTTTGTATGGTAGTATTCTATGATTCTATGAAAGTAAGCGTGCAGGTACAGCAGGCAGTAAAGAAGGCAAATGGTGTATTGGTCTTCATAGCGAGAGGATTTGAGTATAGGGATAGGAATGTTTTGTTGCAATTGTACAGGGCGTTGGTGAGGCCACACCTGGAGTATTGTGTACAGTTTTGGTCTCCTTATCTGAGGAAGGATCTCCTTGCTATAGAGGGAGCACAGCGAAGGTTTACCAGGCTGATTCCTGGGATGGCAGGTCTGTCATATGACGAGAAACTGAGTCGGTTAGGATTATATTCACTGGAGTTTAGAAGAGTGAGAGGGGATCTGATAGAAACTTATAAAATTCTAACAGGGTTAGACAGGGTAGATTCAGAAAGAATGTTCCCGATGGTGGGGGGAGTACAGAACTAGGGGTCAGAGTTTGAGGATAAGGGGGAAACCTTTTAGAACTGAGGTGAGGGGAAATTTCTTCACCCAGAGGGTGGGGAATGTGTGGAATTCACTCCCACAGAAAGTAGTTGAGGCCAAAACGTTGTGTGATTTCAAGAAGAAATTAGATATCGTTCTTGGGGCTAAAGGGATCGAGGGATATGGGGGAGGGGGGGGGGGAAGGGGGGATCAGGATATTGAATTTGATGGTCAGCCATGATGAAAATGAATGGGGGAGCAGGCTGGAAGGGCCGAATGGCCTTCTGTTTCTGGTTTCTATGTTTCACTCTTGTAAACTCCAGTGGATACAAGCCTAGCCTGTCTGACATTTCCTCTTAATACAACCCATTCCTGGTATTAATCTTGAAGTGGAGGTGCTAGCGTTGGACTGGGGATGGGCACAGCAAGTAGTCTCACAACACTAGGGTAAAGTCCAACACGTTTATCTGGAATGACAACTTCCAAATAAACTTGTTGGAATTTTACCTGGTGTTGTGAAACTTCTTACTATGGTATTTATCTGGTAAATTTTCCTGAACTGCTTGCAAATAAGGAGACCAATACTTTACCCAAACTCCAGATGTGATCTTACCAATGTCCTGTCTCTCTCTCTCCCCTGCTTCTCTCTCTCTTTCTCCCTCTCCCCACTGTTTCTCTCCCTCTTCCTCCCTCTTCCCTGCCACCACGCCCCTGTCTCTCTCTCCCTTCTCTCTCTCTCACCCTGTCTCTCTCTCTCTCTCACCTCTATTTCTCTCTCTCTTTGCTCTCTTTATCTCTCTCTGTCTGCCTGTCTCTCTCTCCCCCCCCGCCCCTCCCCCCTTTCTCTCTCTCTGCCTCTCTCCCTCTCCCTCTCTCTCAGCCTCTCTCTCACCTCGCCACTCTCTCCCCACGCCTCTCTCCCCTCCACCCTCTCTCTCCCCATGCCGCTCTCCCTTCCAGCCTCTCTCTCCCCATGCCTCTCTCCCCCCACCTCTCTCTCTCCTCATAACTCTCTCCCCTCCCACCTCTCTACCCCCGACCTCTCTCCCTCCACCTCTCTCTCTCTCTCACCATGCCTCTCTCTCTCCCCATGCCTCTCTCCCCCACCACCTCTCTCTCTTCCCCTACCCTTCTCCCCATCACTCCTCTCTCCCTCTGTCCTCCCATTTGCCCCTGCCCCTCTCTCATCCCCTACCTCTCTCTCTTCCCCTACCCTTCTCTCCCCATCTCCTCTCTCCCTCTGTGCCCCCACCCCTCTACCCCACCTCTCCCTGTCCCTCGCCCCACTCTCTCTCTCCCACCCCTCTCCCTGTCCCTCGCCCCACTCTCTCTCTCCCCACCCCTCTCCCTGTCCCTCGCCCCACTCTCCCCCCACCCAACACTCTCCCCCCTGGCCCACTCTCTCCCCCCCCACCCCACTCTCTCCCCCCCCGCCCCACTCTCTCCCCCCCGCCCCACTCTCTCCCCCCCCGCCCCACTCTCTCCCCCCCGCCCCACTCTCTCCCCCCGCCCACTCTCTCCCCCCACCCCACCCTCTCCACCCCCTCCCCTCTGCCCCACTCCCTCCCTCCCCACCCCACTCTCTCCCCGCCCCACTCTCTCCCCACCCCTCTCTCTCCCCCTCCCCGCCCCACTCTCTCCCCCCAGCCCCACTCTCTCCCCCCTGCCCCACTCTCTCCCACCCCTCTCTCCCCCCACCCCCCATCCCTTTCTCTCCCCTCTCCCCACCACCCCACTCTCTCCCCACCTCACTCTCTCCCCACCCTTCTCTCTCCCCCCTGCCCCCGCCCACTCTCTCCCCACCCCCTCTCTCCCCCCACCCTTCTCTCTCCCTCCCTCTCCCCCGCCCCATTCTCTCCACACCCCTCCCCCACCCCACTCTCTCCACACCCCTCCCCCCACCCCACTCTCTTCCCCCCTCCCCCGCCCCACTCTCTTCCCCCCTCCCCCCGCCCCCGCCCCACTCTCTCCCCCCTCCCCCCGCCCCACTCTCTCCCCCCCATCCCCCCGCCCCACTCTCTCCCCCCCATCCCCCTCTCCCCACCGACCCCCCTCTCACCCCGCCCCCACCTCTCCTCCCCACTCCCCGCCCCCTCCCTCCCCCCCCACTTCTTCCCCGGCCCCCACTGCTCCCCCCGCCCCCACTGCTCCCTCCCAACCCCCTCCCTCCCCCCGCCCCCTCCCTTCCTACCCACGCCCCACTCTCTCCCCTCCACCCCTCCCTCTCTCTCCCACCGCCCCTCCCTCTCTCCCCCCGCCCCTCCTCTCTCGCCCCCCTCCCCCCTCCGTGCCCCCTCTCTCTCCCCTGTCCCCCCCACCCCACCTCCCCTCTCTCTCTCCCCAACCCCCCACTTCCCCCTGCCCCCCACTCTCTCCCCCCTGACCCACCCCTCCCCCTCTCCCCCTGCCACCCCCCTCTCCCCCGCCCTCCCCCTCCCCTCCCTCCCCCTCCCCCCTCTCCCCCACCCCTCCCTCTCCCCCGCCCCTCTCCCTCCCCACTCCTCTCTCCCTGCCCCCTCACCCCGCCCATCCCTCCCTGCCCCCTCCCCCTCCCATCCCCCCTCCCATCCCCCCTCCCTCCCCCCGCCCATCCCTCCCTCCCCCCTCCCCCCGCCCATCCCTCCCTCCCCCCTCCCCCGCCCATCCCTCCCTCCCCCCTCCCCCGCCCATCCCTCCCTCCCCCCGCCCATCCCTCCCCCGCCCATCCCTCCCTCTCCCCCTCCCCCCGCCCATCCCTCCCTCTCCCCTCCCCCCGCCCATCCCTCCCTCTCCCCCTCCCCCGCCCATCCCTCCCTCTCCCCCTCCCCCCGCCCATCCCTCCCTCTCCCCCTCCCCCGCCCATCCCCTCCCTCTCCCCTCCCCCCGCCCATCCCTCCCTCTCCCCTCCCCCCGCCCATCCCTCCCTCTCCCCCTCCCCCCGCCCATCCCTCTCCCCTCCCCCGCCCATCCCTCCCTCTCCCCCTCCCCCCGCCCATCCCTCCCTCTCCCCTCCCCCCGCCCATCCCTCCCTCTCCCCTCCCCCCCGCCCATCCCTCCCTCTCTCTGCCCCCTACTCCCCCCCCCTCTCCCCCCACCTCCCTCTCTCCCCCCCCTCCCTCTCTCCCCCCTCCTCCTCTCTCCCCCCTCCTCCCTCTCTCCCCCCTCTCCCCCCCCTCCCTCTCTCCCCCCCCCTCCCTCTCTCCCCCCCCCTCCCTCTCTCCCCCCCCCTCCCTCTCTCCCCCCCCCTCCCTCTCTCCCCCCTCCTCCCTCTCTCCCCCTCTCTCCCTCTCTCCCCCCCTCCCTCTCTCCCTCTCTCCCCCCCTCCCTCTCTCCCTCTCTCCCCCCCTCCCTCTCTCCCTCTCTCCCCCCTCTCTCCCTCTCTCCCCCCTCCTCCCTGATCTGGAGTTGTTGATTGAATATAAGGTGGGGATTCTGAATGTTTGGAAAGTTCCCCCCCGCCAATCCCAGGATGATTTGCTTTTGATTTTGATTTATTCTTGTCACACGTACTGAGATACAGTGAAAGTATTGTGTGTGTTATCCATGCAAATCATTGCACACCCAGCTGGTGAAGAGTGGCCCAGCCCCTGCACCATCCTGAACCATGGCTCTGGTTAATCTACAGTAACACCTCCCTAATCCCTGTGCTGTGGCATTATTAACCACACTCTGCTGCTGATTAATAAATCATCAGGAAATGATCACTGGCTCTGTGTCTCTGTTGGTTGAAGTGAATGAACTTTCTGTGGGGATAGAGAATGTTCTGGAAGGTTCCCCCAATAACTAACCTGTCAGCAGTTACCAACTCTCCAGATTAACACACTTAATCATCAATAAATCTTCAATAACTCATCAGGAAACAATAAATAAATCTTCAATAACTCAGGAAGGATAATGAAATGCTGCCTAACTGTGTGCTCTCAGAGGTCCACTCTCGTCTCCATGGTTACGGTGACTGACAGCCCAGACACACGGGGGGCGGGGCCCGGATAAGGGGGCGGGGCTGAAACAACAGGCGGGGGCTGGAAAGGGGGCGGGGGCTGGAAAGGGGGCGGGGGCTGGAAAGGGGGCGGGGCCTAGACCGGGGTGCTATGCATGGAAAGGGGGGCATGATGTGGGTATGCCGGCGTTGGACTGGTGTAAACACAGTAAAAAGTCTGACAACACCAGGTTTTAGTCCAACCTATTTATTTGATAATATTCTCACTAGCTTTCGAGGGGACAGCCTCTTCGTCAGGTGAATGGAGAGTTCTCCATTCACCTGCATGCACCTGACGAAGAGGCTGTCCCCTCGAAAGCTAGTGAGAATATTATCAAATAAATAGGTTGGACTAAAACCTGGTGTTGTCAGACTTTTTACTGTGGAAAGGGGGGAGCAGGGGCCTGGAGCAGGGGGCGGGGCTGAAACAACGGGCGGGGACTGGAAAGGGGGCGGGGACTGGAAAGGGAGCGGGACCGGGACTGGAAAGGGAGCGGGGGCCGGGGCCGGGGGGGCGGGGGCGGAACCAGGGGCGGGCCCGGCAAAAGGGGGCGGGGCGTGCATCAGAGGGCAGGTCGGCATGCTGGGGCTGGGGCGGGGGCGGGGGCGGGGGCGGGGGCGGGGGCGGGGGCGGCCGCGGACAAGGGGCGGACCAGACCAGGGGGCAGAGGCTGAACCAGGGGCGGGGCCTGGAAAAGCACGGGAGGAGGACCAGGGGGCGGGGCCTGGAAGAGGTACGGGAGGAGGACCAGGGGGCGGGGCCTGGACCAGGGGCGGGGCCTGGAAGAGGCGCGGGAGGTGGACCAGGGGGCGGGGCCTTGAAAAGGTACGGGACCAGACTCGGGGGCGGGGACTGGATCAGGGGCGGGGACTGGGTAAGGACCCGCCACCTTTTCTCGCGGAAGCCACATGACATCACCTCCAATCCGGAAATAACAAGGTTTTCTATCGCAAAGCTCCCTCCCTGTCTCTGTCACCCCCTCCGGCCCCCTCCCTATCTCTGTCACCCCCTCCAGCCCCCTCCCTGTCTCTGTCACCTCCTCCACCCCCTCCCTGTCTCTGTCACCCCCTCCCTGTCTCTGTCACCCCCTCCATGCCCCCTGGATGTCCATCCCCTCTGCCCCAATCTCCACCCCCCCCCCTCTGTCCACCACTGCCCCCACCCACCTGGACGTACAACCACTCCCTCCCTCCCTCCCTGTTTTCCACTCACTCTGTTATCCTCTTTCTAACAGTCTCTCTCTATGCCTCTTTCTCCCCCTCAGGCAGCCCTGCTTCAACCCCACACTGTCCTGGAAGCTTCCATGGTCAGGAGGTTGACTGAGGGATGTCCCGTGAGGAGTGTGAAGAGTTCCGGAGGAAGATTTGCGAGGAACTGGACCGCACTCTCCAGTTCTGGCTGAAACATTCACATGACCAGGAGCTGGGGTGAGCAGCCATTGCCTTTGGCTTGTATAGGGGGCAAAGGTCAGAGGCCAGGGTACTGACACCATTCAGGGCTCACAATATGGACTGACCCCCAACTGAAATGCCCAGGGAGCGCTGGACTGTGGGAGGGTCAGTGTCCAGGGGGTGCCGTGCTGTGGGGGGTGGGGTGGGGTGGGGTGGGGGGGGTCAGTGCCGGGGGAGCGCCGTGCTGTGGGGGGTGGGGGGGGGTCAGTGCCCAGGGGGCGCCGTGCTGTGGGGGGTGGGGGGGGGTCAGTGCCCAGGGGGCGCTGTGCTGTGGTGGGTGGGGGGGGGGTCAGTGCCCAGGGGGCGCTGTGCTGTGGTGGGTGGGGGGGGGGGTCAGTGCCCAGGGGGCGCCGTGCTGTGGTGGGGGGGGGGTCAGTGCCCAGGGGGTGCCGTGCTGTGGTGGGTGGGGGGGGGGGGGTCAGTGCCCAGGGGCGCCGTGCTGTGGGGGGGTCAGTGCCTGGGAGTGCCGTGCTGTGGAGGGGTCAGTGCCCAGGGGGCACTGTGCTGTGGGGGGGGGGGGGGTCAGTGCCGAGGGTGGGCACCGCGCTGTGGGGGGTCTTTTGAGATGTTGAACCGAGGCCCTCTGGATATAAATGATCCCGCAATCATGTTGCTGTTTGTGGGATCTTGCTATGCTCTATTTGGCTCCTGCCACACATGAGGAAGTGCCTCGCTGCCTGGGGAGGTAGGGAATGTCCTCCAGTGGTGAAAGCCCCAGTGACTGTGCTGAGAGATGACCTTTGCCCTTGGCTGGCCATTGGGCCCTGATTGAGTTTCTGTTCCAGGGATTTTTCACCTGTCTGGGTCGGGATGGGACAATCTACGATGATCTCAAATACATCTGGCTGCAAGGCAGACAGGTTAGTGAATAAACCAGCTAAACCCAACCTTAACTAATCTCTACACCACCGTCCGTCAACCTCTGTTCACCAAACCACTCTACGGTCCCTGAGCTCCAACTAACACTGAGACACCACCTCATTCATCACTCACCCTGAGCCTACTGACCCCCCTCCCTATCTCTGTAACCTCTCCAGGCCCTACACTCCCTCCCCATCTCTGTAAACCCCTGCAGCCCCCTACACGGCCTCCCTATCTCTGTAACCTCCCCCAGCCCCTACACTCCCTCCCTATCTCTGTAACCTCCTCCAGTCCCTACACTCCCTCCCTATCTCTGTAACCTCCTCCAGTCCCTACACTCCCTCCCTATCTCTGTAACCTCCTCCAGTCCCTACACTCCCTCCCTATCTCTGTAACCTCCTCCAGTCCCTACACTCCCTCCCTATCTCTGTAACCTCCTCCAGTCCCTACACTCCCTCCCTATCTCTGTAACCTCCTCCAGTCCCTACACCCCCTCCCTATCTCTGTAACCTCCTCCACCCTACACCCCCTCCCTATCTCTGTAACCTCCTCCAGCCCCTACACCCCCTCCCTATCTCTGTAACCTCCTCCAGCCCCTACACCCCCTCCCTATCTCTGTAACCTCCTCCAGCCCCTACACCCCCTCCCTATCTCTGTAACCTCCTCCAGCCCC
Organism: Carcharhinus amblyrhynchos; assembly: GCF_965287045.1. Lineage (NCBI taxonomy): Eukaryota > Metazoa > Chordata > Chondrichthyes > Carcharhiniformes > Carcharhinidae > Carcharhinus > Carcharhinus amblyrhynchos. The sequence goes on from NW_027650115.1 coordinate 167,542, forward strand.
TACACCCCCTCCCTATCTCTGTAACCTCCTCCAGCCCCTACACCCCCTCCCTATCTCTGTAACCTCCTCCAGCCCCTACACCCCCTCCCTATCTCTGTAACCTCCTCCAGCCCCTACACCCCCTCCCTATCTCTGTAACCTCCTACACTCCCTCCACCCCCTCCCTATCTCTGTAACCTCCTACACTCCCTCCACTCCCTCCCTATCTCTGCATTCCTCCAATTTGGGGCTCTTGAGCATCCACTGATTCCCATCGTTCCGTTATTGGTGGCCATGCCTTCAGCTTCGGGATTGGTCCTAACCTCTGGAATTCCCTCCCTCGCGTCCCCTCTTGGATGTTGTTCCTCGGATCTGCAGCTATACAAATGCAGTCTGTAGACTGGGCTGATGTTGTTGAGATTGCTTCTCTCTCTGACCTTCCATCTCTTGCCCCCAGGTCTGGATGTATTGCCGTTTATACAGAACGATGGAGCGATTTCACCGCCCGAGCTGCTGGAAGCGGCTCTCGCTGGTAACTCCATCCCAACCTCCTCTTCCTGCCTTCTATCATCCTCTCACCTTCCTCATTATCTCCCCCCACCACCTCAAACAACCACTCCGTCTCACTGCCCAGAATCCTTGCGATCTTCAACAACCACCACCCAGGACATCAGATTGATTTCCCGCAGCGCAGCACTCCCTCGGCATCGACCCACACCACCTATCCCCTCTTCGGCCCTGACCCTCCCGCGGCGCGGCGCTCCCTCGGCCCTGACCCTCCCGCGGCGCGGCGCTCCCTCGGCCCTGGATGCCAAGCCCCCCCCTCCACCCCCACAACCTGTTTATCACTCCGTGCCCTCCACACAGTTCACTTTTCTCACATATTGTCAGCAGAATCATGTATCTGAGTAATTACTGACTGTATTTCACAGAAACCCCACACTGTGTGGGTCACTGATAATTTGGGAATGCCCCATTTATCCGCAGTCTCTGCCTGTTGACCAATCTTTGTGCTTGCTAACATATTACCCCAAATTCACATGCCTGTACTTTGACAAATCACCTCTTTCGGTCGGCTCCTTGTTG